>NC_040021.1:20582760-20708018 GCF_000972845.2 Larimichthys crocea
GTAGAACAGTAGATTTACACTTGCTGTATGAGACACCCCTCTTTTTATAGCATTTTAACACTTGTCATATTTTTTATGAATTTTTAATATATTTCATAATGTACATATGAGCACTGAAGCAGTGCAGGATCATACTTGGCTTATGGACACACTTTTTTAAATCAAATTTTAACCATTCTTCATATTTTATAAATAAACCTTTAATAAATTTAACACCCACGTCTTATTTTGAAAACCGGAAGTGTCCACACGCTGCAGTAGCTAGCGCTGACTTTCCCAGTTTTCTCAAAGTATTTGACATAAAGTCGCAATAAGGGCGCACTTGAAAATATTGGAGCAGCTGACGTGACCCGCGCCCAAAACGAGAGACGGCTTGGCGTGACCGCAGTTGTTTTTCTGTCGAACCAAGTCGTCCGTCTCCATCTTCAATTAACTCGCTCGGGCTCTTCACTTCTCTCCTCACCTGATACAAAAAGTACGCATGCGCGCAGGGGTTTTTCTGGGTGGGCGGGGCAGTGTGCTGTGGTGCTGTGAGCAGCACCAGGAGTGACACAGGCAAAACTCCGAGAATTAAATGCAACTGCTAAACATTTACGGGACAAGTACTCGATGGTCGCGATATAGTCATTTCATACATCTCACGTAGAACAAGCCGCGATATATCGCCCACCCCTAATACAAACCAAACACAGAGTTCACACAGGTTTGTGACATGTCACGCACAGAGATGCCATCTTAATATATTGAGATGGGTTTTGTGGTTCGCCATTGTGCAGCAAATTAAATTTCGTGGTGTATTTTGCCAGCCAAACGGCTGTACTGCAGCTTTGATTGCTGGATTTGATTGTTGTTTCTACCAATGAATCTCGGGTCTTTCCAGGTCAGCATGTCATGTATCATTCTCATCCACTTTGTATTTTTGTTGTGGGCTGCACGAAGGAAGGGTGCACAAGAACACTTTGTGCGAAAGACCATTTCAGTTTGTTTGTCATCATTTTTGCAGACTTGTGGTGATGTTCCAGTCAATTGCCTGAAGCTGGATTGCACCCAAGTGCAACTAGCCGACCACTAGTTTTACTGTTTCTGGTCGACTTGTTCTGCGGAAAATGAATGAAATGACCGAGCGTTTTTTCCCACGTCAGGTGTCCCCCAGACTTACTCCGTGTGATGGCTGAGTTGCTTGTGCGTTTATTTGTGTACACAGTCTGTTGTAATGCGTGCCAGACATGGCACACCGCACCGGCTCCTGTTTTTCCCCTCTGCCCTGTGGTCATAGCAGACTAGGCCAGCTGTCAGCGGAGCCAGGAGTCGGCTGGTCGGTCGGTCAGGAGTCTGAGTGGAGAGGTTGTTGGCTGTGAGTGACCTGTTTGTTTTATTTCAGCGCAGTTCCTTGTTTCACAGCAGGAGAATGTCCTTTTTCTTCAACACTAGAGGTTCTGTAAAGTCATGACAACCAGATGAGTTTAGCGTGATGTTTTGCCAGTGAGGGATTGCAGATGGGTCCAAACCGTCAACTTGGCTGGTGATCAGCCCACACCACACACACCACAACACCACCACACATATGCGCGCACACACTCACGGAAGCAGCAGCCAAAAACGAGAGGGTGTTTGTATAGAAGATGTAGATTTAGTTTAAGAGTTACTGTATGTCAGATTTAAACACTGAGCTGGATTTGTCTGTGAATGCTTGTTTATAACGCTAAGATAGGCTAATCTTGCTGGAAGCTACCTTTCAACGTGAAAAGTTGAGTTCCACTTCCCTCAGTTATCAGACAATCAAGTGTATCAATGTAATGAGTATGCTGACCTTGGCGAACTTGCAACCAATCCCGGTTATCCTTGGCATGCTGGTATCATGTAAACCAGGAAGTGCTTGAATAGGCCTCCACAAATGAGGGAAATGCTGACTTTGTCAGCCATTGATGGAATCTGTCTAGCTTTGTGAGCCAATGCTGGCGACCCTTAGCAGATCTCTCCAGAGTTCCTTTTTTTCCCACCAGGGACCATGACCGCAGTTGGCGTAACAATAGCTGACTTTATCACTCTGCGTCCGGTGTCATGTGCCATGAGAGGTCCAGGTGGTCACTAATACTGTGATAAAGTAAATTTAGAACGGCATGACACCCTTTCATGAGTTCTTGGAATATTGTGGGTCCCTAGTGGTTAGCACATGACCAGCACAAGTGTTTCCATAAGGCATGGGTCACAACAAGGGTACCTGAACCCCTCCACGCCATGATAGCATTCATCTCCTGTCTAATCACAGCCATTGATGATACAGCTGTTCAGGCAAATGTCAACTGGATGCTAACACGTGTCCAACTAGTGAAAATCAGACTACCTTTCCTGATGTTATGTGTGCTGCGATGTAACTGATGCACCACATCTCTTCATCAGTGTAGTTTGAATATTTAAATGATGACTCATTAAGTCAGTATGTGATGTAGTCCACCTAATATTACATATGTCCTATAAATGTAATATTTGTGAAGTTAGCTTTTGATTTGAGGCCCGGTGGGACATGCTGATGGACTCTGTCCTCTCTTTGCTTAAAGTCCTTTGCTGATGGTAAACCTTCTTCCTTCTCTCTCCAGCTAAACCCTTCACTTCCAAAGTAAGCAGATGCGCCTGCACAAGGAAGACTTCGAGATCCTTAAGGTGATTGGACGAGGAGCCTTCGGAGAGGTAATGTACCCCTTTTGTTTTTCACTTAACCTAACCAGGCAGCAGTCCATTACCATACAAGTTAAGAACCTGCCATTTCCCCCCTTTTTTTCTGGCTTGCACAAGAAACAGATGTTATAGGTTAGTTTGGAGCTCATGGATGCATCATGTGCTGTGTGTGGTTTTTGTCGACTTGTCTGTTTTGACAGGAAACCTCTTAAAATCTGTCTTCCTTGAGGGAGACATTAAGCAGTTTGATCTTTGGACAATACCTGCCTGTATCCTCTTGTACCCGTATACCTTAATACTTGAGTTATAAAAGGCAAGATGTTGTTGTGTTTTGTATTGATTCTGAGCAATTACAATGCTATCAAGGTAATAATGACATGATTATTTATTAGAAATAAACAATACAAAACAACAACCAAAATATCGAGATATATATCGTGTATCGCGATATAGCTTAAAAATATCGAGATATTGGTTAGAGGCCATATCGTGCAGCCCTAGTTTGTATAATCTCATGGTGTCTTTGACTTACAACAGGCTGATCGCAGGTATGACTTATGAGCATCTAGTCAATGTCCCATCATTTGGCTGGGCACTGGTGGTAATTTTCACTGCTGCACATCAGAGAACAGAGATCTCTGCTTTTAGCCAGCATCTCTGACCTGACATGGCATGTTTACCAGAGTCAAGATAATATCTAGTAGCTGAATCCATTTAAATTCAGATTAATTCATGCATGAAAACCGCACAATTATGCTGAAGTAGCCAACGATTAGGCAACACGTTGATTTGATTTGATTGTTTTTCAAGGTTAAAACACAGACGTGAGGTTCTCTGCGGATCTGCGCTTAACATCGCCTCAGAGAGAAGAGCCAGACTTTGTATTCAAAGATTTGGGCGTGGACAAATGACTTAGAACTGGATTCTTACACTTTATTTCAGCTAACGTGTAAATAATGAGACTTTCACACAATTTACACGGCTGTTCATTACAAGGTAGAAAAGATAAAGCAGTAAATGCAACCAAAGTAGAAGAAAACAAACATGAGTGTTGAATTCTTCCTATTTTTCTCATGAGCATAAGTGTTTCTCGTTAATAGCCGAGCAAAGCTAACTGTAATAGAAGCTCTATAGCCCCTTCAGGAAGACTATATTGACCTCTTTCATTGAGGACAGCTATATCAATAAATGCTATTATCATAAAAGGGGGAGGGCTCCATTATTTAGGCCTTGTGCACACAAACTATGCGGTCTCATTCGCTCTCTCTCCATCAAGACAAAGGACAATATCTGTCCTAAAGGGTTACAGTACCCGGTGTGGACTAATCTACATTTTAGAGACGCATCTTTGGACATTGCTAGCGCTTCTCATTCAGCTGCCATCCCCATTCAGAAGTGTTTATACTCTTCGACAACAAAAGGCCAGTGCTGCTGGGAGGACAACTAGGCCATCTCTCTGTAATCTAAATTGCCTTGCTTCGTCACCCCCCCCCCGCTGGGGGTTTCAAACTGAAATGTTTCTGATTCACGTCTGTTGGAGCTGACAGGGTGGCGGGCCAGAGAGGTGCAGGCTGAGATGGAGAAAACACTGATTAGTAGCTGCATGCTGACTCAGGAGCTCCACTAAACCAGCCACATGAGAAATGTCTTTCATCTCTGAGCCAGGAGCCCACAGGCCCTGTCCACAACAAAGCGCACATACAAACATAGACACATACAAATATGTGCGCGCACACACACACACACACACACACACACACACACACACATACAGTTAGACCTAATACCCCACATCTACATCTGACATATGATTGGTGACTATGTCTGTGGTGGAAATACTAGAGCCAAAAAGATTATATAAATTGCCGTTCTGGAGAGGGGGAAAAAAGTAAAATAAAAATCACTCCAACAGCAGGTGGTTTATTGAAGCACACAGCAGCTATTAACCTGTTATTCTGGCCTGTAATTTATAAATGGAATTCAATTGTGTGTATGTGTAAGTGTTTTGGCCCATATGTCAGTCTGTGGGGTCAACATATAAAACACGTGGGCTCAAACGAGAACTGCCTGTGCTCACTGAGCTCACCCACATTTACCCAGGGATCAACGTGTCTGTACTTTTCCTGTAGTGGAGACGGATAGTGACGTTCTGTGTCACTCTTTGCAACAACAGAGAGAAAGAGAGAAATGCCGTGCAGTTTGGTCATACGTCTTAACTCACTGGCAAAATATACAGGTAGATGTAAACATAGCAACCGTTGTTATGTCGAGGTGTGGTAGAAACCCCTGGCAACGCTTGGGAAGGTGACTATCCAAGCTTTAGCATGACTGGAGCTCTTTGTTTTCAGAGGGGTTTTGCAATGTGTAGGGCAAGTGAGCCAAGATTGGAAAAAGATGACATGTCAGTCACATTAATGCACTGCGTGCTTTGTGGGGAAGACATTCATTCGCAGACGCAGTACGAGTAACAGAGACACGAACGCACACAGACACACAAAAAAAAAAAAAACAATAAAAGATACACATGACTCTTGCAAAGACACACATGTTCAGTAGAAGGGCCTTAGGATGCAGTGAAACTGGAAAAACATGAGTGACGCCAGCTAATCCACATAGCCAGACTGGTTTAGCCCAAAATGCTGAGCGCTTATCAGGCCCATCTCGCTCCATGCAGACGGGAGAAGTCGAGAGCCGTTTCTGTGTGAAACTCGGTAACTACAGGCAAGTGTGTTCACTTAGCAGCCGGCCCACAAATGATATGCTCGGTGCTCACGGCCGGCCTCAGCCTGGATCTCTTGCACGCCGTGTCTCCGGGGTGTGTTCATGTGAAATTTGTCCGTATGTGTGTGTCATGAGCGTAACAAGGATTACAATGTGTTATACATGCAAGGTTTCTGTGTGTGACTCAACGCTGGGTGTAACTACATTCATGTTTTTTGGAATAAACACAACTAACCGTAACAACTTATTACTTACCTATACTAATTTTGATTACTTTAATCCTCTTCCGTGTATTTTTTTTAAACTGTAAAAATGAAGAGAGATGAATGAAGAGAAACTATTTCAAGTATTGCGCTGCATTGCAAGTATGCTGACTGTTATGAGAGTGTTGTGGGTGTGCTTCATGTTCTGTTCTGTTCTTTAGGGCAAAATGGCACACCCACCACTTCAGTCAATATTACAGGAAAACAAACACATACGGTCACCTGACTAATACTTTCCCAGAGCAGACATGCAACGACACCCTTCACAGGACTGAACAGTCCTTTAAACAGTTGAGGATTCACACACGTTACGAAGCTTCAGAGAAAATTATAGCTCTGACTTCAGAATTATTCGAGGAAGTGAACCACAGGGAATGTCTAAAAATAACCTTTCCCGACACTGTTGTGCCTCTATGCGTGTTCTATATCATACATTAATTCTTTGTGTGTGGTGCGGAGCTCATTTGTGCATGCTACTTGTGATTCATGCATTTCCAAGAGTCTACAAACTGCCATGTTTGTATTTCCATGTTTTGCTTTTCCCACAATAGGTGATGCAAGTTCAGCAGACAGTAAAGCAGTGAGGGGAAAAATGAGAAGAGATATTAATAAATAAAGAGGGAAGCTACACAGAGCATCAGAGAAAGAATGATGATCCATGTGGACAAAAACACAGGGACAAAGAGGCTTAAGGGAAATCCACACCCACAGTGTTTTTGGGAAGTTATTTGGAGCGTCTGTCGCTCAACCAGAACAGACAGTTTCTATTTTATAAATGTACCGACTCAAACACTGAGATGAAACACAACAACACTCACCGGCGGCCATCAGAATTTCTAGGGATGTCCTGGTTGAGTTGTTCTGGCCCAGATACAAAGTCTAACCTAAATGTTGATTAAATATGTATCTGTCACTGTGGGGAAAGGGGCCTTCTAATTTCAGCTCACCTTATTTTCCACAAGCTACTTGATCCAAATACTCCTGATACTCAAACCTATAAGAGTGATAATCACTGACAGTATAAAGAATGGACAGCGTGTCGGTGACGTCGCCCGTAGGTTTCTTGGGAGCTGTTTTGAAGCTAAAAATCTGTGCCTCTGGCCAAGTTTGACAGGGAGACTCCTGAAACAAAAATGAAAGACTGCTAGCTGAATGTGTTTGCTGATAAGAGAGGAGGATAACAGATCTGTCTAATTAAAAACCATCCATGTTTTCTGGTGTCATTTTTGGCATTAGTCTGTTGGATATTACAGTTTAGCTGACACTTAGGGAGCTGTCTGAATTTCATGAATTACAGCATGGCAGACATTTAAAAAGGGCAGAGGACAATTGTGGGATAAAAACAATGAGAGAAAAAAAAATACATGAGAAACAGAAGAGGGAGAAGAATGGAAAAAGCAATCAAGTTCAGCTCGTGGGAGAAAGGCAGGACTGGGCAAGACGGAGTGAACGTAAGAGAGAAGAGAGTGAGAGAAGACGGAGGAGGCAACACATACTCAGGCCCAGTCAGCAGCTGAGCCAGTTACAGTAAGTGTCCAACCCTTACACCCGCACCGCACTCCAACCCCATCCCCAATTCCAGAGTGGGACGGAGGGACATCTGGAAGCCATAACGGGGATTATTTACAACCACAGTGAGGTAACGACACAAAAATGCCGCTTGCAGGAGAGACAGGGGAGATGAAGAGATGGAGAGGGAGAGGGAGAAAGAGAGGCTTTCCAGGACATGAAGAGGGAGAATGGCAGAGAGGAGAGGAGAGGAAGAGACCCAGAGATGGCCTTTCCTTCCATCTGACTGTAGCAGGGCTGCTGGAGGGGGTGAACTTATCGCACCTCATAAGCAGGCTGGGAGTTTTCCTAGACTGTGTAAACCTCTGCTGAGGAAATACTCTGCGTGATAAAAAAGGGACCAAATGATAGGTCTGAATAACTCTGGCCTATGATTGTGCCAGGCTCATAAATGGTCAGCCAGGACTATTCCGGGTATGATTGTTTTTTTTTTTAAAACACGATAGCTGATGAATACATTCAGTGGGAAAAATATGAAGTCATGATGATCTAACAGCTTACAGTTTCCTCTTAAGTCACATGATCACAGGCGCTTTTTTTCTAAATTATGCTGTCATGCAGGCAGGCTGTCTGTTACACTACCTTCTGATTCAAAATGGCTACGTATGTGACATTTCAGTGGCAGTGTCAGCAGATACCCCAGAGCAAACTGAAGCCGAGCCCACCGGCTCCTGTATCGTTTTCCTGCTGCAGCAACTTCTGCCTCAGAAGTCAGTCATCATCTCATCGTCCCTGACACAAAGTGAAATAGGTTCAGGGTTTTTACCAGTCCAAAAATTGTCTATTAAGACTGCTTAGCTGCCACATGAAGGAATTAAGTATTCATTTGCTATTTTTAGAAAAAAAAAAAAAAAAAATCAGCAAAGTTAAAAACTGTTCCAGACCCATCATGACCTCATTTTTATAAATACAAGGCTTTGGTCTCCTAGAAATAACAGCTGCCTTATTACAAAAGTACTTCCTGGTTAACTAAAGGCCGAATACATCCGACTAAGTGAGGGCTGACTAAATAGCGCAGCAAGGTCATGAAAGGAAATATTAAAGCCATTTGATTCTAATAACCTAGTCCTTAAAAGGGAAAGTGACTCCGTGCCAGAGTGCACTTCAAAAACACAGCCCTTTAGCTGTTCAATTGCAAGTAGCTTAAAAACATCCAGTAAATTACCTAAATTACAGATGGAAATAGAACCAGGCCCCTCTATGTCACAGCCAGAGGTTCTCCCAACAGATGTGTGTGTAGGAAGGCACGACCAACCGTGACAAAAGGTTTTTCCGTGTCTTGCTCTCTTATATGACACGTGCACAGCTGTCTCCCGACAGGCGGTACCGTGGGGCGCGACAGCACTCCGACACAAATTTGACCATATTTGATGCATGTCGGCCATCGGAGGTGGGGGTACGCCATTAAATCATTGATAAGCACCGGAAATTCATGAAGGGTAAATAGGGAATCACTTACATAGTGCGTAAACATGCCTCCGAGCATTAAATTGCATTTAATGCTAGGCTACACACCAGCGACACCAGAATTCCCAATGCTGTCTGTCTGCAATAACCCTCCCTGCCCCCTTCACTCCACCACAGCCAACCTCAAGTTCCCCTCAATGCCGTTTTCCTTTCACTGCCATCCCTACCCATTTCCCTCTCTTTCCATCCCTTCATCTCTTTTCCTACATTTCAACTCTCGGGGGAGCTCTCCAAATTTGATCACTTTCCTCAGCCCCTTTCCTTTCTTTCTCCCTCCCTCTCTCTCTCTCTCACTCTCTCTCTCTCTCTCTGTGAGCGTTTCTTGTTCTTGGTTATTTCCTCCTCTGCCTCAGTCGTCTTTCTTGCCCTGTCACACTAATAAGAGGGCAGGAATGGTCAAAGGCCTTAAACTAAACAAGCTGTGCCCCACGGCATTAAACACACAAACAGGATGTTCCCAAAATATTAAGAAACCACAAACACCAAAGAAAAGGAGGGAGGCAGGGCTTGACAAAACAATAGATCAGATCTGGTGTGTGTGTGTGTGTGTGTGTGTGTTAAAGTGCAAAGACTGCTGCAGTGAGCATACACCCATGCCGGCAACGTGAGAAAATCAGCCTTGGAGGGGCAGAATCAGTTTCTGCTGTCTGTACAGGAAGTGTTCCCACTACTTCAAAGAATTCTCCAAGCCCACACATCGACCTGTTCAACCCACATGGCAAACAAGGTGATTTACACAATTCTGTGTCAACACAGCCTCTTGATACCATCGGCAGATACAGAGAGAGAATATGAAAGGAGCCTGCCAGGCCATGTTACCCGGCTCGGCAGGCTTTCCTTACTGTCTGCCACTCTGTTGGTGGTAGAAGCACCAGGTGCTGCTTTGTTCCTCTGCTGGGTATTGATAGTAACAGAACGATGGCTGCGATAAGACAGCAGGACGTCAAGAAAAGGATAGTGCTGTGTCATACAGATCCTGATTTTATTCAAATATATTATAATAAGTGAATCACTTATCATAATATTCTGGTAAACAAAAATATTTTGTCATATTTGGCCCCAATGTCATCATCTGGAAAATGTTTCATTTCACAGCTACATGTGTAGGTGTAGTGAGCTACATTTCCTGTTCAGCTGGAGCTGGCAGGTTGTGTAGAACAAGCAGCAACCTCTGCAACTATGAACTGGAGCCAATGCTGAAGTGCCAGAAACTGCAGTTCCTCAAAACGTCCATTTGAGGCTGGCTACAGAACGAGTTAATCTCCATAAGCCCCCATGTTCAAATGTCTAACTTCCCAGCAGATATAAACATGTTTACAGCCTGGTACAAAAAGCAGTTTTGGTCTCTATAACTAATTTCCAACTTGAGGGTTTATTCATATAGTACTCACCCATTTAAGTTGTATTAATGCTTAAAGTTATGCATTATTAACAGCGTGGCCACTTTGATTGACAGGAAGGTACATTACAGATGCCTTGTTTAAGCATCCAGGCGTCATTCTAGCCAACTCAGGTCCACCGATGGTCCACGTGGTCCAGGAGGCAGAAGAGGGTAGGACTGCCAACATGGTGGCAGCCAGAGCCAGATTTTGAGCTTCAAAACGGCTCTTCAGAAACATGTGGGTTATATCACAGATACGCTGTACATTCCTTACTGTCAGTGCTTTAGCCTGACCGACGTACTCTTCTCGACACAACTATACTTTTCAATGTTTTTATTGGTTGGCACAGAAGAAAATCAAAGGAAAGGTGTCAAACAGCTGTTGTTGGGTTAAAAAAGAATGTGTGTGTTGTAAAAGATCAACTATGTTATTATGGTACATTCATTCGGTTTTGTAGATGAGGCATAAATATCAGGGTCTTTTAGTTGGCATGAGTGCAGATAATTAATAGCATGTAGTATACCAACGCACTAAAAAAAACAAAACAAAAAAAAAAACAACTACTGTGTGTGGAAAAGTGTCCAAGACATTGTTAACCTAAATATAAAGCAGGGGAGTTCTAATTAACTGCAGTGACACATTTAACAATGTTATAATCCATAAATGATGTGTTAGGATCTGTGAACTATTTTTGTACTTTACAATGTCCAGTCAAATTTATAAGATGTGATGTTTGTCCTGACTCCATCTCCACTTTGGAAGGAGTTGCAGGCTCTGGAGGTGGCCACCTGAGAAACAGACGCTGACAGCTGTACGAATCTTCTGCTTTTACTGCCAGCAGAAACACTTGCTGCTCAATCCCAGGAACAAATGACTTTATGGCAGTCTCTGAGTGCCTTCACAGGACAGAGCTCCCACATCAGCCTGAAAGGAAAAACACTACAGGGTGGTAACAAGAGCCAGAGCTAGGAATACCGGGCATGAGCTGTGGGAATTTTCAGCGATGCAGACAATACTTTCCAATACCAAGTACATAAAAACCTAAAGAAAAAGTTGGCATGGTGCACATACAAGAATGTAGCCATTCTGTGGCACCTCGTCAACTTCCAGCTTCACCTTATAAATTTCGAGATCAGTCAAATTAAAGTCACTTAAACAAAGTCAGACTTTACTGCCAGTGGTGTTCCAGCACCAACATGTCACAACATCCTGACAGATAATACAGCACAAGTTTCCTACTGCCTTTTCTGGGCTCATCCTTCCTCTAATTTTTTCCCCCCCTTTGGATGTCAGCACTTGTGGAAAATGAGAGGGGTTTTGTTACTGAGCTACAGCCCTCTGAGACTAGAATGGTACAGCCCAACACTGACACTGCACCATTTAAGGGTTTGATTCCCATAGAGACCACCCACACTATAAATGGATCCACCCAAATGAATGAAAGCATCCACTAGGCATTTATTAAGACCTTTAAAGCAATAGTGAAGTGGATGGTAGTCATTAGAAAATTTAGATGGAACCACCAGAGATGGAAAGGAAAATTCAGATCTGTGGTTAAGGAGCTAGGGCAAGGTAAAAGGAGGAGAGGATGCTGAGGAAGAAGCTCACAGATGATGAAAGATGAAGAACAGAGTTTGCGAGAGGAAATAAAATAAAAGATGAGGGAGGAGTGGAAAAAGGGATATATCAGAGAACACTGAGATGTCCGTGACAGTAAAACTACACTGTCTACTTACACGCATGCAAAGGTAAACTATTCAACAACTGACACGCTCATACACCTCCCCCCACTGCTGTCACAGGAGAAAACAACCAGAGTACTTTACACATGACCCAGGTCTTTTCTATTCAACATTAAGATGTGTTCGGCCCCGGGCTCCCTGTGGCGATATGTGTCATGATGGAGGTAACCCAAGATCCCTTTCATTCTCTGGAAACCTGCCTAGCTAGGTGTGCTCAACATGGGGCCGACAGGAAGGACCTGAAGCTATGGGCAGCATGGAGGAGACAATGATCGACAGAAAACTGGGCCAGGACTACATGTTTTCCAGGGTAAACACTTAAAATGAGCGCTGAATAATTAAAAAACAATTATCATAAATGTGACTGCGTAGTTAAAAATTGTTTTTGTAATTAAATTTGCCCTGAAGTCCCAAAGTGGTTCACCCCAATTACCCACCAATTATGCGTGACGAATCACAGGCCTGGAAAACCCAAAAACCTGACAGTAAAGTCATCGAGCGGTCAACACAAGGCAAATAACACTGTCATTATCAGTTAACGCTACTTAAGCACTACTTGAAATAGCCGCCAACTCCTCCCAACTCCCAAAACCATGAGGAACGCCAAGAAAACGTCTGTAGCTAACATTAGGTTTCAGTATCATCGTAGTCAGATGATTTTTTTGTCCTTCAGCTGCTCCGCCTCAACTCTGTGATTTACAGTTTCCTGATGGACAGTAAAGTAAACTGCTGTGAACTGTAGCCGCTGTTAGCTAATGTTGGCTCAGTTTGTTAGCTGTGCTGCCCAGACTGTGAACTCTGAGTACCATGGAGAGCATTAGTGTCTGTACCACAGGTGCTTTGGACCACCAGGAAGAGGAGGTTTTTAGGCCTGGGGTATGGGGGAATGCTGACAGCGAGCTGAGCCTGTGACGTGCCAGAACTTATGATGGGCCATTAAGACGAAGAGGCAGAAGAAGACATTGACTGAGAAAGTTAAGAAGACAAAAGGACAGAGTGACGGAGATGGGGCCGCCAGACAAGAGTAAATCTATGGACTGACTTTTAGTCGTTGGCGAGAGCTTTGTGAAATAAAAGGCTGAAAGACAGATGCTGAGCTGGGCTTCTGCTGTTGGACTTGTAAGTAACATTAGCTGGCTGCTATGTCTTGTGTTGTTGCACTTGTCTGAACTTTGGCTGTTGTCGACTGGCTAGTTTTTGATCATAATGTAATCCTAACAAATCCACGTGTACAGCTGTCCTTATTTTAATTGCAAAAATATACATTTCTATGCAGTGTTGCTTTGATTGCAGTCTGTCTCCATTTGTGTTTCCGTATTAGAAATAGAGTGTATAAAATGAATAAGTGATCCATAGTCATAACCTTCATGATTAAAAAAGAAATGTAAAATTCACAGCTGAAAGAAATCTAAATAAATCTGCTTTTAATCAGTGCATGGAATGCACAAATGCATTTCTATTTGTCTCTAATTTTGTATCAGATTATGACTGTGACTCTAGATGAATATAAAATCGTCTGACAGGCAATGACTGACATAAAATTGGTTACATAAACCAAGCTCTTCCTGTTTGCATCTGTAACAACGGTGCCACTTTTCCCATGCAGGTGGAGGCCTCTCCTGTTATACAAGAATCACAGGCAGGCTGTGAAGTTAACTGACACTGAAATCTGGAGAAAACCACTAAATTACCATTTACTGCTCCCAAAATAAATGAAGGGGACTGAAATGCTACAGCTATATCTATCTATCCTGTGTATATGTGTATATATACATACATACATACATACATACATACACACAGACACACACACTTCCTCCTGTGCTGCAGCCATGCACAACAGACACTTTCTAGGCCACAACCAGTCCCTGTCGCTGCAGAAAAGACTAGCCTGGCTACTAATTATAACTTCCAGAAGAAAGGTGTTAGTGCTGGGACTTGTAACCAAAAGCATCCTGAAAATATGCATCTGGCAACAGCTGGGCGTGTTAGGACGAGCCTCCCCTTCAGAGCAAGAGCAAGGTGCGCACGTGACCGCGATACAAAAAATGAATTATATTTCAAAGTGAGGAAACAGTGGTAGGGCTAGGTTACAGAGCTGACGGGACAAGCAGAGATCAGATCATGGCAGAGCAGGGGAGGTACCATGTTGTATCAAAGAGAAACTGTCCATGTTTGTACCACAAACACAGAAGATAAGCACAGAAAATGTTCTGTCTTCTGCAAACAGTCCTCTTGCGGACACAAGCACTGCAGGTAAAATGCACTAAAAGAGCAAACAAGACTACTGATATCCATTCATAAAGTGATGCAACACTACATTCATACATTTTCATTTGATTCTGTTAACCAGCCGATCAATTAAATGATCCACCCAAGAGTTAATCAGGCAGGGAAAAGTCTAGCTTTATCCATTTAAGAGCTGAGGCCCAACAGTGTAAGCTGGAGAGAACAAACAACGGCCGAGCAGGAGCAGGCAGACACCTAGATAACAGCTACGAGACTAATGACCTCACTGATAAGCAGATTGAGTCAGTGTGGGAGGTCAGAGCGGGACTGGCCCTTGTTTTGATGAGGACGTGAGACATCTAGGTGATCACACACACCGACTCTCTCAACAGACTGATAAACCACAGGCTGCACTTTGTCCACAGTGGTGCACTGGACATAATGTAGAGTGACACCAAGCTAACCAACCTGCAACAACTGCACACCCGTGACTTCGACATGTGGGTCATATCACCTCTGCATCCTCTAATAGTCTCTTTTAATGCTTGGTCACCATCAGGAGGACAGATGGTGTGTGCATGTAGGACTGGTTCAGAAAACAGGTTTCCAGGTCCTTTCACTTAAAAAGGTAGTTTATGCCTCACACAGAAATGGCTACTGTGGTGTGCACCAAATCCAACAGGGCACATGCTAACCCATAAAACATCTGAAACTATAAAACAATTCAGGAAGCACCTACATCCAGAACTGGCTGAACGACAAGGATCTGCATTGCAATGAGCAATTCACCAGCAGCTAGCCCCAAAACAGTGTTTGTGCAATCACAGCTTAGCAACCGTAACAAAGATCAGCCTGTAAAGCTCTGGATCTTTCCACATGATGAAGTATGTAAGGGTTTGGAGTAAAAGCGATACTCTGCATCTAGAGAGTTTTGAGTCTTTTTTTTTTAAGTCTTTCAAAAGCACAAAAAAGGAATGTGCCGTGCAGTGAGGAAAACCTCACTACTGCACTCGGCGGTGGGCGACACACTCGAGCCAATAAGTGCCCGGCTAAGCTATTCGCCGACCTTGGCAACATCATTATAATAATAAATGGAAGTGGCTCGTTTATGGCATTTCCTTATCAGAGGAGGACTCGGTCTGGAGGGGAAAAGATTTGCACAAATATGCCGTTTTGAAAAACAGATGGGAACCGAATACAGCAATTAAGGCTGAGCATCTAGTTAGAGGGGGTTAAAGTATGCAGAGCATATGGAAAGTAATTATTAACTAATATCAGTAAACAAAGGGTTCTGGACAGAGAACTGCATTCAAATGTAATTAACTAATTATATTTAAGTCCAGTATTACAGATAATGACGTATGAGTCAATTAGTTTGTTAATGAAAGATATTAGAGCTATCAGTAAGGATCAGGTGGTGGTGCGAGTTGCCGCAGGGTTGTACAGAGGTGTGTGGGGGTGGGGGTCGCTGCTGGGGGTGGGGGTGGCTGCTGAGGGTGTGTCAGTTTGTGCTGAACTTAACCACTGTAAAATAATCAGGAAATAACTGTTTTATTTCGCTGATTAAACAGCTTTAATGAGGCCGGCACTCCCTCACTATCATTCACTGTCTATGTCTCTCAACCAAAGTTCAATCTCTCGAACCAGCCCACATCCCTTTTAGTCACAGCGGCAGATCCCGTCTGAATGTACCCTAAGGAGGAAGGGAAAAAGGGGCATCTGTAATTAAGTAAGGGGAGTACTAAGAATAATTACCAGACAGCTCTGTGTGAAGGAAATTAAGCTATGCTAAACTGACCCTCCTTGTTGGTTACTATAAAACATGAGCAATCAATAAACAGGAAGGGAGAAAAATAAATGAAGTTCGTCTTACTCAAAATGACCCAGAGGGGAAAAGAATTAGATTTGATGCTGATGAAATTTACTCATCAGCAGCATGTCAAATTGTTGGGTCTGTATCATGACTTTCAGTATGGGGAGGAAACCGTGTGAGGCAGCGGTCTATATATAGAGGTGAATAACAGAGACGCCTTGGTGGAAGACAACTGAGATGACAATAGGAGCGACCACAGGATTTCCCCCCCTACCAGAGAGAGAGAGAGAGAGAGAGAAAGAAAGAAAGAAAGAAAGAAAGAAAGAAAGAAAGAGGGGGGGGGGAAGAAAGAGAGAAAGAAAGAAAGAGGGGGAGAGAGAGAGAGAGAGAGACAGACAGACAGACAGACAGACAGACAGACAGACAGAGGAACTTTCAAAAAAAAAAAAAGCCACTTCACACAGATAGGTTGTTCACATAACCAGCCACAAACTCACTCTCGCTGTCACACACTTCCCCACAACCCACAGAAAGCCCATTTGAAACGGATGCCACAAAACCGCTATATCACTGTCAGAACGTAACAGTGCTGAGGAGGAAACATGCTCATGAGTAAATGTGTAAACAGATTGCCAGGCGCCTCATTTTATCACCATGAATCTACCCAGACAACACCCTGATTCAGACCTGAGCTGAAGGACGATCAGATCAGTTGCATGTGAGACCCACCAGCGTGAATGACCGCCATTCAGGTGGAAGACCGATGAATGGTGCTGACAAACTGCTCTCCCCGACGAACATTATTTGAGTCATGCGTCTCCCCTATAGAGACGGGGAGGTCGGAACAGTGAGTCCAAGAGACGAGCGCATATACAGCAGTGTAGATATATGGACGGGCCTTAAAATAGAACAGGTCACCGTCAAATTCGCCGCCGCAACGCAAGCCAAGGTCAATGCTGCATCAGTGTCAGCCTATTGCAAGCAGCACTGAGGCAGAGGAACAGAGCGAACAACAGATAGATGAACTGACTCCAAGTGATATCTTCTTCCGCAGATCCAAGCCAGCAGTGTGGGCTCCTCTAATCTGTTGAAACTATTTCAATTTGTCACTCAGTCCCTCGTATACTCAGACTAATTTCTCACATCTCCTCTCTTATTATCTAATTAAGACGATTGAGCAAAAATGCCATAAAACACAGGTCTGAACTCCAGTGTGTGCAGAGAAGGGGTCACAAAAGAAATCAGTGCTCAAAACGGCGATCTCAAGACTCAACGGCTATCATCTGACAACAATTTAAGCTCTCGGGGCAGCGGCTAATCTTTCGGGGTGCAGTGGATATCTGGAAATGGATAACGGATATCCGGGTCAAAGTCCTGCAGTCCGATTAGCAACTTGATACAAAATAATGACAGGAAAGATAGATTCCAGCTAATCGCTATGAACAGATATCTGCATATGAAAGCAGGAAAAAAAAAAAAAACTGAATCACTGTCAGACAATAGCCAATGCATGCTGAAATTGCATTTTGGCTAATGCGTTCCACCTCTTTTGCTTTTGTTTACCTGCATGCAACCGCAGCTTGCTCAAACATGATTGGTCAAATAGTACTCGGACTACAAACGCACACCAGAACACTTCTGCAGTCTGCAGTTATGTACAGATATCTGTTTATAGAGAAACAACGTCAATGTCTGATTGGCTTAATCTGTTATTAATCTAACAAACATGCATATCATTAACTGATACTAGTGAAACATGATGGTATTTGTATCTGATTTATAAGCTGCATTGGTGCATCACTGCAGGTGAGCCATGGGGACAAACTTCGTGCTTGCCCGTACTTTCCTGTCATCCTGGAGACAGAGTCTGCTCGTGTAACCTGTAGGTTGCTGCAGCACTCGTCTACTAGTCTTGCTAAGCAGCTAATTTAGCCACTAGTGTGCAGTCCTGAATACATTCAAAGGGCAAATACCTGTCCTTTTCATTCGCCATGAAGTTCCCTTTTCGAGTATGACGACACGAGACAGAGGATCGAAGCCTGTGCGTGAATATGTGTGTGATGGGTGCAGCAGAGGAGCTTTATTAGAGATGCAGCTGACTGTCAGGATGCTGCCGGACTGATCGCCCTGTCCAATCGACTCTTTCGTGCGCGCTAACACAAAGAATACGCATGCAAACATACCACCCCCCAAAAAGGGGCAAGTATGTGCACCCCCCACATACATGTACAATGCAACTGGTATGGTACATGCCCTGCGCAACACACACACACACAGCCTTCCCTGTCACTAGGCAAAGCTGGGATACAGCAGTTGGGGGGGGGGAGCAAACAGAGGAAATAAAGGAGGGCTGGAGACAGAATAAAAGAGAGGAAGAGAGAGGGATGATATTGAGACAAAGGGGTGTGCAGCATTACAGACTGCATACGAGCAATGAAGATTGAGTGACATACACCTGAACAACAACAGGAGAGATACCAGGAGCCGACAGATGGACAGATGGATGGACAGGGAGAGTGAATTGGGGGGGGGGCAGGTAGGCACTGGTGGACAAAGAGACGGACCTGGCCTCATCTGAACAGCTGCTGTTCTCCCTAACATTGCACCTCTGCTCCAAATTCCACAGGCAGCCTGGCTCTGAGGGGCTGGGGCCTGAGTCAGCGCTTTTCACTCACACAGCTGAGCCCTCTGCTCGGAGCAGACAGGGGATGCGCTGGCTACGGCACATGCAGAGGGACACAAAGCAGCCGTGACCAAAGGTTTCTGCATGACTTTTTCAGACTTGAAGAGCTTCTGAAATGAATGCTATCGGGAGCCGTGCTAAAGCTGATGGGAAGTTCCATTCAGACACGACAGATGCAGCAGAACGCTGCCCGGCAAGTACGAGCGTAAAGCAGAGACACACAGAGGTGACTCCCTTGACATCTCCCTGTACTGCCACAGCTGGGCTCTTCGAGCCAAACAGCCTCTCTGCGTGTCAAAGACACATCCTGTGATAGAAACGAGTGAGGGGAGGAGAGAAGGCACTAAAGGAGGGGAAAAAAACCAAAGCGCCAGAGAAGATCACATGCTGCAGTCTTCTTCCATGTTATTTATGAACGTGTGCCCCGACGAGGCTCCTGAGGGCTCTGTTTTTTTAGAGCAGCTAATAGGTTTCATCCTGGAGGTCGGACGTGGTGGAGGGTCGGGCAGCAGGCGCACTCCCATCCTGATAGATTTATAGAGGAAGAGAACGCAGGGCTTAACTTACATTGTGTTTTAAAAGTCTCTTCTAGAAATCCACCTTTAACCCACCTGTTAAATGGAGAGATTGCTATAGCAAAGAAAATCTATCCTAATTAAGAAATACTACACAAATAATTTAACACTGTGTACACACAGTTGGAGCTAGTAGAGACTGTGTGGAAGCCAAATTGTGTCAATGGCTGCTGCCCAAACAGTCTTAGATGCCCTAATCCCTAGATTTAACAGCAGTTAAACAAGAACATGTCTCCAAACTATGGCTGTTCTGTCCTTTAACATAGAAAGTGTATCACAAAGCACACGACATGAAACGCACTACTGGTGAATATGTGCGCCACACCGAGCATTTAATCATAATAGAACTGGCGGCTAACGTGAGACACAGATCAAGTATCATCACTCGGAGGCTTTGTGTTAGACTGAATATGAAGATTAACCGTAGAGACGTGGATTATCGGGCAGTGCTGGCTTGAGTGGTTTCTATGACTTTATTGTTCTGGGTCACCATTTGAATCCACTTAAAATGCCGTAGACCCAGGCTGAGTACTGTTGTCATCGTCCAAAAACAAAGGTAAAAAAAGGGCAAGCTGCAAACAGGTATAGAAGGTATTAGCATTCATTTGGACTCGACATTTTGCTTGCAGCTCTGGTTTGGTCTCCACCAACTCCTGACCACAAAACCTCACCGGGCACGTCACAACCACAGTTTTGTTTTGGTGCGTTCTCCACGTGACTTCAAACACCAGCAGACTGTGTTAACCTGTCATCTTTCCTGGTTTATGTGCTTCTGAATATGGAAATATGCTATATAGTTAAATAGTTTCCGTTTTGGCTGTTTTTACAATCCGAAGTGCGTAATGGGTGTTACTACTGTGTTTCTCTGTCAGCTCGACCTGCTCTGTGCAGATAAACGCAGGCTTCTGGGACAATTCTGAAACGGACCACGACGCTTCCGGTGGCGTTTGAAACTAGAACAGCCTCAGTTAGCTCTGGTGGGCGCGGCGTACATGCAAACGTGTTGCATCCATGCTCGGTGGAATTTAGCCTTGACAGAACTATCTGGCTCTTTAGGCACTAAAGGCTGTATGCCATTTGGTGCTGGGCAGTGAGTTTTTTTTTTTTTTTAAACCTTTTTCACTGGAAACAGCTGCATGCAGCAGCTGGAAATACTGCTAACACTGAGCGAGTGAATCACAACATTAAAGCAATGAGTAAAAAGAGGGGAACTGCAGGGTCTGATGTTAAATTATCTGCAGGGCTTGTCATTATGGACATCCAAGTAGTTCTTTAGATCCACTGTTGATAAAGTAATTGATTACTACAACTTTAAAAGTAGATTCTCCTTTTATTCCTGTAATTAGTATGGATTCCATAATGTTTTATGAATGAAGAAAGGAAGGAAGAATGTCTGGTTTATGCATTTTTTCCGCTGTCAATTGAATTGGCCTCTGCTAACATGTTGCTCAGTGAGACCAGCGTGGAAGCAGCCCCCTTCACTGACACACACTCCCAATTTAGTCGAGTATGGGAAGAGACAAAACTATGCGAGCAAGCGCCTTCGCCAGTTGGCTGTGGGATCATTTTGGCTGAACGGGTGGAGGGGAAGAGCAAGCTTTTTCCCAAATTCACCCTTTGACAACATAAGAGAAAACAATGTTGCTCTGTCTGTGGTGTCGTTGGTGTGTGTGTGTGTGTGTGTGTGTGTGTGTGTGTCTCGCTGGTGTAGACTTAGTTGGCAGACGAAAAGGAAGACTTGCTAATTGCTCCTCTGAGCTCAAGAGTCATTACAGGGAGAGCAGAGCAGCATTTTTCCTCCAGTATGTACAGAACATGCTCACAGAGCAGCATTTTTCCTCCAGTATGTACAGAACATGCTCACCAAGACTGAAAAATATTAGAAGCGCCACTAAAGCCTCTTGTAATTTCCCAGAAATCAAATTTTGCTGGCTAATTTCAGCAGCTTGATACCACTAGCAATTAGTTGTGTAGAAGCAGTGGTTGAGGTTGTAGTAATATGGATACAGATGATAGTGTACTAAATATAAGTCATGCTGTTTTCTAACAAGCCAGAGAAGAGAGAATGAGATGGGAGGATGAGGTAGAAGTAGAAGTGAAGAAAAGAGGAATGGGAAAGACGAAGGGGGGAGGGGGTGATGAAGGCCATTTGCAGTCAGATCCCGAGGGTCCTGGAAGGCTGGCTAATGACCTGCGCAGCAGCGTGTCCTCTGGGAGACGGGAGAAAGGAAGCCGACCTCTCTCCCCTGCCACTTTCTGATGACACATCATAATAATTAGCAGGCATTTCTCTGCCTACAGAGCTCCCAGACAGATTGACTAAGTGTTTTTAAAAAGGCCATCTGTGAAATACCCAGATGTTGAAAATGCCACGCACAATTTCACATGTGGTACCCTGGTAAAACAAAAAAAAAGGTCAGGTAATCCCCAGCACTGCAGCAATTGGGACATTTTTCTACCACAGATACATCTATTAATTAACCATACCTCATAGTGGTCCAATTAGAACTTAAATGTTGAATTCTCCTCAGTTAGGGTATACCCAACAGGCTAATGTTAGCCAAATCACTGCAGTAAGTTATGTTGGTCATACACCTTGAACAGATTTTTACCACTTTATTTAAAATCTCTCCCAAGCGCTCCAACTTTAAGAAACTGCAATACTAAACTGTCCTTTTAAAAAAGGTTTATTAAGTTCTGTATAACCGTATTATGTTTAAAACAATTATTCGCTTGACTGTTTGAGCAGTTCATTTAAAAAGTTCCCTATGTTTTAGGCTATAGATCGATATTCCGATTTCATTGGCTGATCACTGTCTGATTTGAAAACTTCTTTAAAAAGTACATCATGCAGAAAAGGATGTTTAGTGTGATTTAGATCTATTAATTATGTTTATGATTTTTAAATGTAGTTATTTATAAATATTACATTCCCAGTAAAGCTTCCTGTTTCAGGGCAGTGATGTCGTTTTGGACAGTAAGGTTTATTTCTTTGACAAAGATATTTTTGAGGGATCACTGCAAAAAGTGTGTTTATTTCAAGAATGCAGCAAATATATTGATATTAAAAAAAGAGCGTCAGTCAGGCTCTAGTTTCAAGTACTTGAAATGACTCTCTGACCTTGTGTACCAAAGTGATTTATATTATTTTTCTTCCTCTGGCAGGTTTGTTTGGAATGCTGCTGGGTTCATTTAGACAAAGTGAAATGTAGAGGGCAAAATGAGCGTTATAAAGTATCACTGGCTGCTGACTGCTCCCTTCGGGATACTAAACTCTGGTGAGAAGTAGTGGACACCAGGAGAGGAGAGATTCTACATGGGCCCCTACTGCTATGTCTGATTGTTTGTGTGTCCACTCAGGACAATGGAAAAGCTGTATGTGTGTGTGTGTTGTGGCTGTGCCGCAGAGAGGGACAAAATAACTTAAATAAGTGTTCGAGCAAGCAAACAGCCTGCATGAGAGTCTGTGAGAAAAAAAGAAGAATCCAACAACAAGAACGTAAACATGTTTGTGACCTTGCACCTTTCCGACAACACCAAAATATTGGACACAAGCGAGCCACAGAGTGCACAATGACACAATGCGATACAGCTGTCCCACTTCCTCGTATGACATCATGTACCCGTCGGGTCTGGACTAGCTCACCGAGTCCTTGTGGTTCCTTCCTGTTCTCTGTGCCCGTCGTAACAACGGGACAGCCAGACAGGAAACGGCACAACAACCAGAGGGGTAACAAGGACGTCCTGATAGTCTGGCACACATGGGGTTTTAAAGTCTCATATTATTATTGACACTCAGGATATTAATGAGAAAGATTATTGGTGCTTGCGCTGACTTGACGGACTTCCAGGATTGTTCACAGATTCATAAAATTTGTCTGAGCATCTTTTTATCTCATCTCAGCAAATATTTTGCTTACTTTGTCTTAATGGGTTTATTATAGGCTAATTTAAGAGTACCTAGTCCTGAACATAACCTGAACATAATAAAACACCATTGTTATCCACTACAGGTAGAGACTAGGGTACATTTTGCAGTTTATTACTGCATCGGTAGTGTGCACAGTGTGTGTGAAGTCGGAGGTTTTAAAGTCCTGGCCCTGCGTACAGCCTCATTTGTTCTCGGTCGGGTGAAAAGGCCTCCGAGCTGAATTTTAAACCATGTGACACAAAAATTCTTTCTTGGAAGCGACACAACTCAAATTCTTATAAGCGTAGTGGCAGCTCTTCTGTTCAATAGCGGGAATAACAGGGAGGGACTCCAGTCTGTGAACTATGAGATAGCCTAGTTAGGCAAAACCACAATAATATGTATGTGTGTGTGTGTGTGTGTGTGTGTGTGTGTGTGTGTGTATACACGTCTCCAATGTGAGTAGTGTGTGAGGCATGTTGCCAATGAAAGCCTTGCAGGGTGGAGCACACATCAGCTGCAGCTGAACAGCTGGCCACTGCAGGCTAACATTGAGTCTAGATTGAGAAAAGGTCAGGCTGCCTCCCCCATGTTTGCCTACTGCGGGCTGGCATGGCTGCCCGCTTTCATTCAGCTGCGCGGCCGGTCCGTTTCCCAAAACAGGGAAGGAGAATGGGGACAAAACAAAGAGCAGGAAACGACGGGAGAGACGCAGGAAAAACAGGATATCTTTGAGAAATGAACGTGAGCGTGTCAACAGAAACATAAATTCCTGTTTGGAGAAGTGAAGAAGTAGTCCTGATACTGCACAGCACACTTACAGCCATAAATCAAGGTGAAAATGTAATCAGTTCAAAAAGATGTAAACTTGCTAAAATGCTGAAATATGCAGAAATGCTAACACCGCCACACATGAACCATGGATCAGTGTGACACTGAAAGATTCATAAACAGTTCCTGACTTCTCCATCTCCTTTGATATTTCCAGAACAACACCAACAATACAGACACACTGGAAGAGCTGATTGCATGACAAATAAGGGAGATGGTGATCTCGGTTGGCTGGCTTCAAAGAGAATAAGTACAAGCACAGGTCTGAACTGGTGAACTTGGTGGACGCACTAACTCCTGTGGTATATGTGAGGAGTCAGGATACAGCGTACTTTCCCGTGTTCATTTCCCCTGTGGCTGCAGGTCATGTAGGGGTCTCTATTTCAGCCGAAATGAGGTCACCAAACAAGAAGAAAAGCAAACCCAGTTCAAATGTTTGTCTTCTTCTGCGGCTCATGGATGTTCTCGGGGAAAGAAAAGGGTGCATCGCTGCACCTTTGTCCGGCTGTAGCAGGAAGGTACACAGGCCCCGGTGAGTAAGCCAAGATGATGTGTCTCTCCTGTCAGAGCATACTGTAGCTGTACAGGCAGCCTTGTGAGCGGCTGACAAAGGCAGATCACTCACAAACTGAAGACGTCTAAGGTTTCATGGGGCCCATCTTGAACCATTTCTGTATGTAGGATTAAACTGTGTTTCGAGTATGTGTTAATGCTGTGAAGGTGTCATATCGTCAGCTAACATAACTGTCCTAATACTATGTAAGGTGTCGGCATGTGCGACAGGTGTGCTTCTTCCTTTGACCTTCTGGCTGGGTGCTCTGCCAAGACAGAGAAACCATGGTGTGGTGGTGACACTCCAAAAACTTTAGACGGCAGGACAAGACTTCAGTCATGCCATGGTTTTGATTGCGACATCACAAAGGTGTGGTCTGATATTTTGTGGACGTGCATTATCACAATGCCAAAACTATGCCACAGCAGTCATTTCATCCCTTCACAAAAGATGGAAATCTACTCTTCCGTATTGTCTGCTACCACCACTCGAACACGTTCTTGACAAATGATGAAGCACAAGGTCGAATGTGCCGCTGCATCATGGTGCAAATCACTTAAATCAATACTTTTCAAAAGTTAGATTAGAAGATTGAAGTCACTTTTATACCTGTCTGGTAAAGAACTACAAAAACAAAAAAAACTACAGCCAAGCTAAGCTTAGCCTAGCATAAAGACTGGACACAGCTACCCTCGCTCTGTCCAAGGGCAAAAATCCAACGAGCACCTCAGAAACATACTTATTAGCACGCTATATTTCATTTGTTTAAATACATATGAAAACAGAAGTGTGGCTCGTACCAAGTCTTCTGTTGGTTTCACATAACCCTCCCGTTAAAAACATCAACTTGTTGAGTTCACACATCGGTTTTGTATGGATTAAACAAATGAATGCATCGCGGGTTAATTAGTGAACTTTAGAACTGCTGGTGGGCAGATTTTACCTTCAGACAGAGCGCTTTCTCCGTTGCTTAGCTTAGCAGATACGAGGGTGGTATCGATGTTCTCGTCTAACTCCCTGCAGGAAAGCGAATAAACATGGGTGTCGAACTATTCCAGTCTATCAGTCGATCTTACATTTACCCGTAAGCCGTGATGATTGTTAAGGAGTCAAAGACAGCCTACACACCAGTCCTTCCAAGTTATAAACTTGTTGCTGCCCAGCAGTGACCCAGATGTTTCTGGCCATTTTTCAAATGGTGACACTTCAAACTACTATATCTAAATCACCCACCTAGATTGAAGAAATGTCTTTACAAACACAAAAGATTACTAACGGATGTCTTATTCTTATTTCATATCTTTTACAGGCATAACAAACTGTTGCAGTCTGCCTTTTAGCCACTGATGACAGAAGCAATTGTCTGAAGACCTTGTTTCGGCTCTCCGCGTACACTCCACCAAGAGCCATAATACATGTCTTACAGCCACCTTTAATTTGGCACAGCGAGTAGTATGTATGTATAAAGATGATATAATGAGGCAAGTGAAGCATCACGGATTGTCTGTTTGGGCAGAGTTTCCCCCGACAGTGGAGGTCAATGTCTGCTAATGTCAGAAATTCAAACAGTTTTATCAAACAGAAGTATAAACAGCAGAACACAGCGAAGGCCGCTTATGTAATGGGTGAGTATTGTTTGTACAGTCACCTAGTTACCTGATAAGATAAATGAATCCAGCAGTTTGATATGCCTCTCATGTCTGCGCTGAGAAATCTTCAGCACAAGACAACAACTGATATTAAGATTCCCTTGGGGCTTTTCTCTCAGGACTTCCTGATTAGGCTAATTAATTAATTTTGTTTACATAACTTCAAGCTTCAGCAACTGCTAAGTGAAACTCTGCAACTCAATTAAATGATTTGATATTCACTGTAGATGCTAGAGGATTGGCAGCACGATCACGACACGGGACAGAGACGGGACTGTGACAGCTCGGGTGCATCTGCATGTTGTGTGTTGTGTGTTGTGTCTGCGCGAGCTCAGTCAGAAAGTTTCTTGTGTCAACACAGGGAAATGTCAGGATGAAGTCACCGCTTGGCACCCAGGCGCAGGTTCACCTCGCCTTAAATGCCAGGGTGCACGGGCATTGTTGCAAACACCCGGGACTGATGACTGGGTAAAAATAGGATGTTCTAAAAGGAAACAATCCATGTGTAATGAGTAAACACAGTCGGGGTATGGCTTTTAGTCAGGGCGAAAAAGTCCATCTTTATCCTTCTGTAGACACTCAAATCACCAAATCCAGTCACTTTAGCAGCCAGCAGAGCTCTGCTGTTTTTAGCACAGAATGGGCTGTCCAGATGGCGGCTGGTGGGGTAAACCAACTTAGCAGCCGCAGCCAAAATGTACCACCATGTGACTGATTTAACGGCCATCCTGTGTGTGTTTGACATTGCCACTCTGTAACAGGCCAAACTGCTGCCTGTTTAACATTGTTTCAGAAAGAAAGAAAAAAACAAAAAACAAGATGCCAGACAATATGCCAAGCTGCACTTCCTTTCGATTATACTTTTCTTTTTTTAATGCCTGCTGTATTATTCATTTGTCTCAATCCTCATACTGCTGTGCACACACACACACACACACACACACACACACACACACACACACACACACACAGGGCTTTAAAAAAAGACAAGCAGGCCATCCAGGCAGACATGCTCCGGCAGCTAGCAGGGCCTCTGCGCCAGATAAAAAAGGTGAGTTGTTCACATTCCTGCTTCATGCACAAACCAAACCCCCGACGTCACACACACACACACACACACACACACACAGTACTTCTGCACAAGTGACTGAATTGTTTGTGTGTGTGTCTGTGTGGTCCTCCGGGCTCCAGTGTGTTGTTTTTTTCCTAACCTTGCTAACTAAGAAAGTTACAAAACTGCTAACCTGTCATCCAAAACTCTTTCCTGATTACAAACTAATCGAATCCAGGGTCTTGACCTTTAGGGTGTGTGTGTGCGACGGCAACAAAAGTCCATTACTCATTTTATTACAACGTCTCTCTGATAAAGAGACAGCTAGCCAGGTCATCGACAGGCTCTTACCTACACACGCCCATGGAAAAGGAAAACAAACAGGCATGCAAAGTAGCAGTGAAAACTAAAAGCGAGCCAGGGAGGGCTGGTGCTGTGACAGAAACGACTTTATGTAAGAGAGAATAAATGGTGGCCTGGAGGATGGGACATATTTATGAGATCTTTCCTGGACTCAAATCAAAACTCTGAACGGGCCTGTTCAGGATCCTCCTCGCTATAGTTAATGTCCTTGTGTGTATTTGGTTACTCCTCATTGTCAGCTTGGTACCACCTCTTTTCTTTCTATTTTTGGCAATAAGACATGCCTTTATGGCTGGTTTATGTCTGTTCTTGTAGCTTGGATATGCTGCTGCTGCCACGGATCAAGCTTTTAAATTACATAAGAATAAAGTGGCCTTTTAGTTTTTAGGCAGGGCTTTTTTTTTTTTTTTTTTTTTTAAGTGAGAAGAGAGCAGGCCGACTGAGCCCCACTACTACTATAAAAAGAATGTGATGGGGAAGGGAGGGCCACTGCACCACCAACATTATTAGCCTATCATCTTACCAAAGAGACAAGAGGCTGAATGCACAGGCCAAACAAGAGGAAAGCAGAGATCTACATATGTGTATGCTGGCTTACCCCATTCCAAAAACTCCAGGACGTTTTTCTCTCTCCTGAGCGGGGAGTTGTTGCACTCATCGTAGAGGCACACCAGGATATCCAGCAGCGTCTCCACGCTCAGGCACTGGCCGTTAGAGTGAGCTGGCCCGTCCAGGATCAGCTTCTCCAGCTTCTTCAAACGCACCTCTCCCGACATGATTATTCCGACTTGTTGGGGTGTTTTTTTTGGTTTAACTAATGATGATGGAGGAGGTGGTGGTGTTGGTGGTGGGGAATGGGAAATGAGCTAACACCTCCTCGGCCTGTTAGTTAAGCGCAGAGGGGCCTGTAAAGAAGTTCTCTCACCTTGAATACGTCTCGAAAAATAATAAAAACTTTCAGTCGAGGGCACGCCGGGGCTAATTCCGCGTTAAAACAGGCCTGTTCATGATCTTCCTCTGGAGATCCAGTATCTAAGAGGTGGATAAGACGTGTAGCACTCCCCCATTTTATAATACCTTTCCCCACAGGGCATACACGAAAAGAAGTAGTCACAATTACAGACCCTGGCTGCCCCGGGCCGGCTGATTTTTTTTGATGAAATCCCAACGTTAGCTGGCAGTTTTCTGGTCTTCCCACCCCCCCCCTGTGTGGGAGATTGGGGGGAAAAAAATCGAGTCGATGCGGTTCAATAGATCCCCCTGAGTTGTTGTGGAAGATATTTGGGATTCTCCATTCTTGCAGCAACCCAAAAAAATGCAAGGCAGATCTGCAATGCTACAAAGCCCCAGCGCCCCTCCTCTGCTCCAGGAATGGAAAGGGCGACACAGGCTTAGTTAGCAGCCTGCTAGCTTAGCTCTTCAGCTAGCCAGCGAGCTAACGTTAACGTTACTTTTCTCCGTGCCTGAACGCCATCGTCGCCCCGTTTCCCACCGGAGGAGTTGACACACAATACGCACAACGCTGAACTGAATTTGACCCCCCCCCCCTTCGACAATACGCTTATTTTTTTTTTTTCATCCAACTGGAAAATATTCCCTTGTTTTCTCAACTCAGTGCTGCCAGAAAATGTTCTTTAAATCCCATCCTCCGTCCACAAACCAAATGTCTCTTCTAGTTTCCTCGCAGTTCGAAAAAAAAAACGACGGTTAGTTCAAAGACTTCCAAAACAGCCCGTTAAGTTAGCCGTCAGAGGAAAATGCGGGTCCTTGTTGAAGGTTACAGAGGAGCTCGTTTCACGTCAAAGAGGAAAGCTGTAGTCTAGTCTTTCTTATTCCAAATACGGGACACTGCCTAAATTCCCCCTGTCCTGTCCTTTCCTTTGACTTGCCTGCCTCCCCCGCCGGTCGCTCGCTTCTCGCCGTCTTTGCACAGTCAAGCTACCAGCAGCCTGCTGCCAGAGACTCACGGCGGGAAAGATGAGCGAGTAGACAGCTCTGTCCGTAACGTCGCGCTGGATTCTGGGAAGCAGGGTTTCGGGATGTGGGATAAAAATGGACGCTTAGCTTAGCGACGCTGCTTGTACGCACTGAAACACAACTTATGAAGCCACCGTACACACTTTACCTCTGCCTTACACGACGGATGGTGACTCCGCTACGATACGACACGTTTTAACACCGTCGTTTGTGTCATTTGAACAAGGAATGTCAACGTTTTTCCAACTTTCGCGCATGCGCGGGGCAGCGAATCCTCAAGTCGGCCATCTTTGCTGTTCCATAGCGCGACAACGTCGCTTCCTTTACAGCCGGCAGCGTATCTCCACGCGTCATGGCATCTCTGTTTGCTGCTGCTGCTGCTGCTGCAGGCAAAATCCCAGATCATCATCATGGCGCCCGTCACAGCATCTGCTGTGCGGAGGGGGGGTGGCGGGGGGGGGGGTGATGGTGGGGGCTGTCAATATTGTGAATGGAAACTGCAGGCTGTCTGTCAGTCTGCTGGTGACGTGGTGCGGAGAGGACACATTTTCTTCAGGCTGGAAGAACACCGACTGCTGTCCCTTTAACTGGCTGCAAGACACTTGGTTTTTATTGATGTATACCTACGCAATGATGTGGTCTGCGTCAGTGTAACCCGTGCGTGAGACCTGATGGCTGTTGCGGTGGGTCACATTCACGCAATACATGACATAGCACATGTCATAGTTTGCGCATGTGTGTGTGTGTTGCACTGATCCATATGCTTAAACCTAACAAAATCAGACATTTGTTGGGAGTTTATGGCATGAAAGTTATGTATTTATATCAGAATAGTACTAGATTATATGTGCGCACCTAATCACAACCATATGTGGTTTTAGACTGTGGTTTATGCACCCCCAAAAACACAATTTGGGGAAATAATGTGATGCAGTCGTGATACTTCGACTGCTTTTCAAGGTGTGTCAAGCTCGTCCCGGATTCTCTGTCTCTTGGACTGTTCTCACGTGCCAATAGGAGCTTAATGCTGAGAGCAAACTCTCTAAGATAAACAGCCTTGTAGGTTAGGGTTGGATTTCCTGATGAGCCTGGCAGGCTGAGTGAGTGAGTCAGATCTTTTCACATGCACACATCCCTAAATGAGAATTAAGCACAGATCAATGCAGGAGCTAAACCACACAGAGAGTTTTCGGTGACTCAGAGTATCTGCCAGTGGTTGTGTGCTATAATAAACATGTTGGAGTGGCCATCATGCTCATATTGCTGGCTGATAATATATTGTATGAAAACAATAACAGTCATGCTTTGAATGTCATCACATAAATCATGAAAGCATTGAGCAAGAAGTGATCATTTACAGTATCACCCACTGTCACACATCTCATCGTTTTGAAGCGAGGTGCTTATCACTACTCAAAGTACATCTATTAATGATTAACGGCCTACATGGCAACTGGATCATAGGGGACGGGGAGACAGATAGAGAAGCCTTGTGTGTGCCACCACACGAGCAAACATAACATAATGCACTTCTATATTTCAGCACATATTCAAATGGACTTCTTGCTGCAGTGCCAGACATGGGAGAAGAAAGGCACAAAGAAGCACTGTGATGAAATGAGCACAAGCTCAGCGTGCAAGATGTGTCCAATAAAGCAGATTTCGATGGTGACCAAGTGTAATTTGAAGCATACTGCTTTTGGCATGACTCTTTATCAGAACCAGCCTCACAACAGTGTATATGTTCTACAATGTGTAACCACTCTGAGATGATTGATTGTCTTTGGGTTTTTTTTTTTTTTTTTGGAGATACATTCTGCGTACAAGCAACAGTATATAAGAACAATACTGGAGGAGGAGGAGAAAACCTCCTTCGTCTCCCTGTCTTTCACAACATTTATGGCTCTCCCATGTGTGTGGCACTGCAGAACCAGGTCACCTCATTAAAGGGAAAACATGCTCTAAAACTGTTTGAATAATGAATTTAAATAAGGAGGCTTTATTATTAACATTATTTTATTTATTTGAGTGTGTCCTTTTTGTTGAACTATTTGGGTATTTTTCTTACATTTGCAAAGTACCTGACAAACAGCATTTAATGTCTAATTGTTTCTGTAACATTCCCCTTTGATATTGATGTGCATTTTAATTCAGTTTTCATAGTGCACTACTTGAATTGTTAATTGTTCGTCACTGTAAATGAGTCATTAACCACACACATCATCACAGAGATTATCATCAGCTTATTGGTGCATGTACTGTGTAAATTTTGGGCTTGTTTTGAAAGGTTTTGAGTCTTGTTTTGAAGTTTTGATCTTACAAAGAGTTTAAAACATCGTCATGGCATGGAAATATTACAATAATAATGATAGTCACTAATAAAAGCACCCTGTAACACTATTCACTGGGATACAATAGCATATTTTGACTGACAGCAGGAAGTCATACATAAAACAAACTAGTCAGTATGTAACATTTACATAAACAAACGTGAACTATATTTATTATGTTAGGTCATTCAAACACAGAAAGTGTGTTTAAATTAAGATAGAATAATATAATAATAACATCCAACACAAATATACAATAAAACACAAATAAACCAAAAATTGAGCATAAATATAATTAAAGGTGCAGTAATTGCAAAAGGTGTGTTAAAATGAAAATAGCTAGAAAAATCAGCCAATACGCAGCAAGTGCGAACTGATGACGTAACTATGTGCTTTGAAGACACTTGTCTGTTTTATAATATTGTGACTTCGCTGTCCCATTATGCACAGTATATAATGCACAGTATAGATGCTGTTTAGAGTGGATGTTCCCTTTAAAGCTGCTTGTGGTGTAACCACAGCGCCCTCTGCTGTACACACTGCCTTCGTGCAACAGTAAAACGGGTGTTTCTACTGAAAGCTGTCATGTAAGGCCTACATGTTTTGAGTTTTAGACACTGTTATACATTCATACTTTTTGTAGCTTGCAGAATATTATTGTCCAGTACATGTGCAGCAACTATCATCCATCACATTTTATAAAACTTTTATTGGATTGATCAGGTTCATTATGAGTATCCTACACATCAAAAGTCTCCCCCTATGTCAGTTAATTAAAATTTAAAAAAAATATATATATATATATATATTGTTAGTCCTATCTAATCATGTCTGATCCTATTTGGTTAAGTCTACGCCGGGATTAAACCCTCTGTCTCGGCACTGATTGAGCCGTCATTAGCTGTGTGAAATGCAATTAGACTGCCCTGTACTTCGTCTACACATGGAGGCCGTTGAGCAATAATTGTATTGTCCTTGCACAGGTCTAGCGCTTTTCCCTCTGACAGACTGATCAATGATTATTGGCAGCCGCCTCGATGGATTGACACAGACTTTGACGTCTGCAGATGCAGTTTTTTAGGAATAAAAGGTTTGTATGGGCCATTATGGTGCAAACTTTCCCCAAATATTTGATATTAAGATAAAGCAGGCAGTAGTAGATCAGGAAGCTGGTGACAATAGAGCCATGTCAATAATGAGGAATTTACACTGACCACCAACACAAGTTCAATATTGACTCTTGGGCAGGCAGCTGCTCCGCCTTGTTCCCAGGGAGACTCCAGATGAGATGCTGATACATAAAACGCTCAAAGAACACAGAAAACAATCAAACTGCAGCCTGCTCTTCCTCCCAAGGGGCTCTCTGTAATATTTCTTTCATACAAGCATTTCAACTGCCTTTCGACTTGCTGTCTACAAACAGCAGTTTTTGCAAGCAAAGGGGATTCCATGTTTCACAAATGGAAGGGAATGACCTATAAACTGGACCGCTTTTGAATGCAAATGTCTGGATGTTAATTAACACCTGTGTTGTTGATTGTGGGAGCTTGTTGGCCTTTGATTGAAAAGAAATGGCACCTTGTAGCATCAGATGTAGCTTTGAACTAGGCAACTTGTCTTTGATTGGCATGGGAAGGAAGAAAGACTGAGAAATATCACACAAAGGCCATCTTAATTTCCCGAATTAGGGGTTGTTAATGTAAGGGGAGTGAGGATACCAAAGGTCTATGCATTTTAGGCTCTGGACAACAGGCACTTAGACTTGGTCTTTGGCTGGACTGGACAATTGATGTGATCTGAATTTACATGTCTGCACCGCTGATACTCACATCGGGCAGTCTGATAGATCAATTTGGACCTTACCTGTAGGCTTTGACGGGGATGACTGTGTTATTTTCTATTCATATACTCATACATCATATATTTATGGAGATTAATCTAGCCTTTTTTCATCTGTCAGTATTTGAAAAACACAGATTCAGAGCTGAAAGACATTACTTAACTGTGTGCAACTCCGGCATTATACACAGACTATTGTGCATTATACTTTTCTGTGCATATTCATGATGTTTTCTATATGAATTTTCTAAGATATATGGTTTTATTCTTTTTTGTAGTGTCCCCTTTTAACATGTGACCAAGAATAACAGATGCAAAATTAGGCTTTTAGGCTCATTTACAGTATTTTCTCTGTTGATCGATGCTTAATCAATGAGCTCTCTCCCAATCAAATAAACTAATAGAATGACAGATGGTTAAAGTTTTTTCAGTGCTCATTTTGTCAGAACAGAATAAACATTTTCAAATGTTAAAGGTCACAAGTTATGAATGAAAAACTATTATATATGAAACCATTGATTATATATATGCACAACTGCAAAATGCCATTATAAATAAAACTTCACTTATATAAGTTGCAAGAGAAAATCTTGCATTTGCTATTGAAATTGTATGTAAAACACAAAAGCAACAGCACCAAGATCACGAAGATCAGATTATAACTCTGATAATTGATTAATCTTAACTCTTACACATAATTACCTTCACACACGTGAAATTGGATATTTAAAAAAAAAAAATCATCACATATTTCCATACTCCATCCTGTGACTGTGCCGTAGGTGGATCATGTCACGTAGTATCAAATCTGCAGCACTAATTAATAATTTGTCTTGTTAGTGAGCGGCAGGCACTAGCTGGAGTGAGCAGGTCTGGCAGTCATCTGTCATTTGCTCTTCCTGTGTGCCCCTTCAGTCTGTCTGACATCTCTAAGCAAACACTGGCCAATACACAACCGCAGGCAGGGCCTTCTGGGCCGCCAGTGAGAGCGGCCCTCTTCTAATGTTTGTGTGACAAAAAAGGCAAGGCAAATCCTCGCAATGGAATCAGATAATCACCAACCTGTGAAGAGCCTGCCCCAATCCACATCCACGCCGGCCCCCCAGCCCCTGGATTAACTGTCTGTTTGGCTAATAATTTTAATCTGCTGGGGCCAAGAATGGGTGACAGGGCTCGGAATAAACATCTAATCCTAGAGTCCCCCCCCCACACACACACTCCCTCCCTTGGAGCTCTGCACTACTTCCTCCTCGACCCTCTGTTATACACTTGTACCAAAATGAACAGATTGGAGCGCCTGCTGAGTTTTTAGTCGTGATCTTGGTCCACCTTTTTGTTGGACAAAATTGCTTTCCAGACAGAAATGAGTCCGCTGTGTGACAGACTGTTGCCAGACTGCCCTGGCCTGACATCGTCCAGTGGAATGTACACGACAGAGTGTGGGGTGTGTGTAGACAAGGGTGCTACAGAAAGAGAGGGCACTTCAGGTTCACAGGGTCAAGAGATGTCTGTCTGGGACGCATGTGTAGCAGCAGTGAAAACACTTCAGACTGGACTGGCCAGACATCAGGTTTTTTTAATCTGGAGAGAAGATTTTTATTGAATAAGATAGAATTTGTAAAATAAACACTAAGAATAAATTACATAAAAACACTGTTTAGGTGCTTTTAGGCTTAATCTCTCACTGGTAATGACCAAACTAACTGTTAATTAGACGGATGTGTGGTTTTGAATCCTTGTGGTCGAATATATTTTGTGTTGACATTCAATATTTTAAATAATATTAAATAAGATATTTTGTGTTTCTCCTCAGAATTTTCTTAATTTTAGGCTAGAAAAACCCCTTCACAACCCTCATGATACCTATTTAAACTTTGTGATACACTTGTCTTGCATTAAATATAGTTGATTAAATATATAAATGCATAAAATGCACAAACAATTTCTTCCACATTTATTTACATATTAAAGAGCAGATTTTAGATCCACTGACATCAAACATAGTTTTAGTGGAACTCTGGTGAAATTACACCTCCACAATACTGATGGCACTCGAGTCTAATTGTTGCTGTTTGAAGTATGGTCACTTAGATATCCTGTTTAGGATGGGGCTGTATTGTCGCACCTTTGTTCTGATAAGGGTCCCTGCCCCCATTGACAAAGTGCGAACGACTGGGAGGGCCGCAACAATATAAGGGGGCCAGGGGAGTGTCAGAGGCACACTGTCTATCTCTGGGTGACTTGTGCTACCGTGCTGCTCTTTATCACACTGAAGTTTTGACTCATGGATTTCCTCCGCGCTTGTGTCCTGTGCGCCGCTCTCCTCGGTCTCTCCAAGGCTTTTACGCATCAGGATATGAAGGACGCGCTCCTGCAGAAACTTGGGTTGGATGAAGTTCCTAAAATCCATAAGAGGGATTTGGAGAATCTGGTTATTCCGTCGCATATCAGAAATAAATACCTGTCCATGCTGAAGATGCACCACAGCAGGAGACGCAGATCTCTGCCCAGCCTGGCGGGCATCCTGAGGGGAATCCCTGGTAATGCAGGTAAGGACACGCTCCCATTTCTGAAATATGTAATAAGTAATTTGTATGAATTCATATGAAAATAGCATTGGCAGTAGTACCAATTAAAGTAAACAGTTACTTACGTGCGTAATTGTGACACTTGGTGCGCAAAGACTATTTTACGCACCATTCCATTTATAAAACACAAACAAAGCATCGCCTTAAACGTTTGCAATCCTTCTATTTTAGATATTTCCGGGGAGTATGTGTATTCTGACACCACTCGGAATCGCATGGTGTTCGAAATGGAGGCGAGGATTCCGGATAACAGCGAGGTGACCATGGCGGAGCTGAAGCTCTACCAGCGGGCTTCCTATCACAAACGCTTCGCGGTGGAGAGGAAGAGCCACCGGCCCGTCAACAACGCCCGGGTCAGCATATACTGGGTGGAGGTTCTGCCAAACGGATCCAACCGGACATCGCTGGTAGATTCACGGTAAGGGATCACTCTCTCACGGTGACAAGTAACTGTAGAGCAATTGAGAGGCGACGTTATCTTAATCATAATTCAATCTCCTTTTAATTAATCGCCCCCTTCTCTCTCATGTTCACAGGTTGATCCCCATTCACGAGACAGGCTGGAAGAGCTTTGATGTGACCCAGGCGGTGCACTATTGGTCCAAGACGCAGCAGAAGACACCTATGCACCTGGAGGTGTGGATCGAGGGCGAGAGACCTGGCAGCTACGCAGCAGAGATGGCCAAAAGTGTGCGCTTTACCACCCAGGAGCAGACGGACAACACCTTGGGAAAGCCCGAGCTCATCCTCTACACACTCAACCTCGAAGAATACGGGTAAGGGCGCGAACTTTTGATATACAGGATATTGTATCAGTGTGACAATTAGCCCATCTCCTCTTTAAAAAACATCTGCATTCATTAGTAGATTTGTAGAAGTGTGATACAGGGGCGTCAGTTTACTCATTCTCATGGTTTGCAAAATTTGCAAAGAATTGTTGCAGAAAAGTTCAGGTGTTTTTTTGACATATTAGTGTTTAATAGTTCCGATCCTATGTGATGTTTCACAGTTATTGCCTCTAAATAGATTTAATTATGTAGATTAGCCTACAAGAAACAATACATATCATTACTGGAGACATTTAAGCAGGGGTGTAGCTAAGAGATCCTAGGCCCTTTCTTGGGGCCCTTTTGTCACATCGCTCATCTAACTTCCACGATCCTTTCATTTCCTCAGTTCTCGTGGCGACTGCGATCTCAACCATAACAAAGACACCTGCTGCAGAGAGAAGTACTTCATCAACTTCCGCGCCCTCACCTGGACACAGTACTGGATCATCGAGCCAGCGGGCTACCAAGCGTTCAGGTGCACCGGAGGATGCAAGCAGCCCAAGCGCAACTACGGCTACGGGGAGAGGCGGTGCACGGTGTCTGAGAGTGCCCCGTTGCCCATCATGTATCTGGTGAAGAAGGGGGACTACACTGAGATAGAAGTGGCTGAATTCCCTAATATGATCGTAGAGAGGTGTGCCTGCACGATGGACAACGTCTCCATAGTATGAAGTCAGCTTTTCTCCATGGGGGTGTTGATGTATTTAATGGTTTTAAACAACACGTCTAGTACTTTCTATTTAAACAGACATTTATTGGGAGTTTCACACACACACACACAGCAGGCAGTCTGGCTGCCATTGAACTCCTTCCACAAGCACTTTTATATATTTTGTACATTTTTGTAAAAAGATCTTTTTTTTTAAATTCGAATTTGTGTGAGTTGTGTCGAATCTGAAGCGATCATTCAAATTCTGTCTGATGTATTATATTTTCAAGCTGTACATAATATGGATGAGTTTATGTTTGGAAAATAAAATATTTTGTTTCACTTTTTAAAAAAAAGTTGTCTTCCTCCTCTTCACTGCTGTCTGTCCTGCTCCATTCACATTCATGATCGCATTCACATGCAGTTACATACAGCTGCCTCCTCCTCTTTCACCTCTGTATTTACACTTATAGGAAATTGTAGAGCAGAGCAAATAATTTGCCTAATGACTTACAACATTTGTTACCCCGAGGGCACCCTGTTGTTGACAATGACAGTCAAGCCTACTTGTAATGCTTTATTTACAGTGGGAAACAGCTACATGGCCACATACAGAGAAACATGAAGTCAATTCACATTAATGTGTGTTTACATCAGACTTAGACCAGGCCAATACCTAATGTTCTGTTTACTGTCTCAGTGGGGGGTCTTGTCATTCGCTAATATACCGCTGATGGAGGTAAACATGGTGCCTTGACAAAGGCAAGCAGCTGTCTGTCTGTCTGGGAGGGAAGTGGATTCCCAACATGCACCTCCAACAAAACACCAGGAAACAAGGAACAAGAAGAAACACAGGTGGTGCCGGAAAGACAGAATGTCATACATATACTGCTACTCTCTGAAATGTGTTCACCTCCCTTGAAAGTTTTCATGTTGTATTGTTTTCCAGCTTTAAAGTTGATTCAATTTGTCTTTTAGAAATCACTGTCAATGGATTTTGTATGAATACACCTGCATTTGTGAACACACCTGCATCTGGATGGCCCAGCAATATATAAAGACAACAGAGCATAGATAGAGTCCAGTTGTTGGTAGTGTTGGAGATACTCTCTGAAGAGCTGGGTCTTCAGGAGGTTTTTAAAGGTAGAGAGGGACGTCCCTGATCTGGTAGGAACTGGTAGCACATTACACCAACGGGGAACAGATAGAGTCTGGATTGCCTTGAATGAATGGGTGGCAGAGCCAGGCAACATTCATTGGTTGAACGCAATGGTTAGATAGAGAGTACTTTTCTGATCCTTGTAGGGAAATTCTTTTGTTGCAGCAGCATTACAAGTAACAACACACAAAGAACAGGCACACACTATATACAGATATGAGGTAAAAATGGTGACACAGTCTAAAAATGGCTGTGAAGAACATTTCCTAGTGACTGAACATCCCCTGGAGTTCAGTTAAATCAACCATAAAGAAATGGGAAGACTTCATAGCTGTAAATCTGCCTAGAACAGGCTGTCCTCAGAAACTGAGACATGATGGCTGTGAAAGAGTTTCAAGCTTCAGAGGCTGAGATTGGAGAGACTGTGCAGACAACACAGTCAAAGTCACTGTTAAGCCAAGATTTGAACTCTATGTGACTGAACTTGTAGTGTTACCGTACATCCTGTAAAACCTGGAAATCCTGGAAATTGGAATTCTAAATTGTATGAAATGTCTTGGAAGTAGTCATAGGAGGCCCAGAAAAGTTCCTGGAAACTTGTTGGTTTTATCATTTTTATCAATGGAAATGATTGCCAAGAGCAGTCATTGTCTGTTGCAATGTGGAACTGCTCTATTACTGGGTTTTAGGTAGTTTGAGGGTGATGTTTTTTTCAAGGGGAATCTGTGGATTGACCTGGCCCATATAAGATTGATATGTAGTTTAAGTTTTAGATCCTGAGCTATAACCCAGCATGATACATACCTTACCCACAACATGCCTGACATACAGCCCAGTTAAGGTGAATGTCTGGTCATTTCTGGTGGCCCAGATATGTCCCATACTATGCAAGATATGGCCCATGGGTGAGCATAAGATATGACCCTGATCTGGCACACATCTGGCCCATAAGATGCCTGACATTTGGCCTATTTAAGTTAAAGCTGTGGTTAATTCCTTTGGCCCCGACTTGACCCAGACCTGGCCCACACCATGCCAGACATAAGGCCTATATAAAATGAGTTAATGGTAAATTTATTTGGCCGAGATGGTCCACATCACGCCTGATATCTAGCCCATATGAGGTGGACCTATGGCTAAGGTGAGGCAGCAAGGTAATGTGTCAATGCCGTCATTCAAGGCCTTAAGAGAACTTCAGGTGTGGGCTAAATTAGTGTGAATAATCTACTGTTATCTGGGTTTACTTACAATGGTGTTTTAACTAACTGTTAACATCAGCATGCTAACAGAATCACTATAACAAATTGTGTAATGTTCACCATCTTAGTTTACTGTGTTAGCATGCTAACACTGTTAAAATAGCAGTAAATATAAGGTTCAGCTGAGGATGGTGGGTCATATTAAGTCATAAACCAGATCAGTTTAAAACTGACGGTGCTAGATCAAAGTTATTACAATTCATCCTCTGGCGGCCATGATCGTGAGAATTACTTTGTAGCAAGTTTCTTGACACCTAAATGTACAATAGTCAAAATATTTTACTCTGAACCACAAAGGTGAACCTCATAGTGATCATCCTCTGGGGACTATGAATACCTGCACAAAATTAAATGGTTATCCACCAAATAGTTGTTGAAATATTCTGGACCAATATATATGGTATAATCATAAATATACCATCTCAACAAAGCATTGTGTTGTGGGAATACTTGTCTGCAACATGCCCTGAAAAACCGGCAGGGACACCATCATCCCCAGTGTTGAGACTCAGACTTCTTCTCCAGTAGCAGTAAATGTGAAGGTCTCCTAGCTGACTTCCTAACCGAAGCACTTCTCTTCAAATAAAAGGTGTCCATGGGAGGCAGTAACTTGTGGTGTCAAATCTAATATATTAAACCCAACAAAGAACTTGTTAGAATAAATTCTTTGATGCAAGTCAAATTCTTGTACATCCAGGATACGATTGGTGGGGCAACCTCATAGCCATAGATTAGGACAACTTGCAATTTAAGTTTAAGTTTTAGTGTTTGAGTCAAATTTGTGGATCATACAATTAATCACTGGTGCTCCTAAATACCTGCAAACAAGTATGTCGTAATTAGTTCCACTAAATCTAATCACTTGGTAGATATCAGCATCGTTTTTCTGTTGAAAGTGATTAAATCTACTGATTTGACACTTGTTATACACTTTGACAAACCACAGTCACCGTATACCAGCTTCTTTAACTTTAATAGAATTGAGACAAATTAAAAAAGAAAATACAATCCCAAATTTTTAAACACAAATATCAAAAACTAGATAGAAAAGACAACATATCTCCAAAAGTCTCAAAGCTTTTGCATTGTTGGTTTAATCATAAAAGACCTGATATACAACCTGCAACATAAAGCGATAAAAATATAGTGTCTGTTGTATTATAGTTTATACTGTAAACTCAAAAGCTTGCATTCTGCTAGATTTATGTATCCAGTACAATAAAACAGGAGGCCACAAACTCTCCAAACATTTAAATATAGTTTGACAATTCATCACACAGCAGTACTCGGGCAAACTAACACTTTCTTAATCACAATACAGTTATTACTCAAAGTCAATTAATTCATGGACATTCGTGCATGGTTGAAATAGTGGTGTAGTATTTACATGTTTATTAAACATCAACACGGGCAGGTAAAAAAGAAAAGCAATGGACACACACGACCACATTTTGTCCGATCTACTGTTAAATGGTTTTTATCTTCCAGTTCTGATGATGTTCTGTTGAAACTCAAGCTGGGTGTCCTCTGCCAGCATAACCTGATGGTGGTGGTGGTAGCTGTGGTGGACACATTATGAGCAGTTGGATGAAGAGCTGCCATTATTGCCGGGCCACACAGTCACCAACATGAGCTCTGGAGTGTTTTCAAACACAACGCCTTTCGAGGTGACAAAAAGTTACTCTCTGTTTCGGTCTTCATGAACTTTTGGTGTTAATAGATGTGTTGTGATACTGTGTAGCCCTTTAGGTCTGCTGGTGAAAATGAGTTAACCCTGCCTGCTTTCAATGACGTTTGTGCTGAAGTAGCATCACCAGAAATTTGTTCAAAATTGAAATAGTGGCATCAGTATAAATGTAAAAAAAAAAAAAAGCAAAATGATGGTTCTGTAATTAGACTGATCAGTGCTGTTTTTCAGAAGTCTACTGCACTACAAAGGAACCGTTTATAAAGACAATCTAGGAACCACACTTCCTCCTGAGAATCAAGCGTAGTCAGTGCCCTAATTTTAAATAAATTAAAAGACTTACAAAAGGCATAATGTACTACTAAAAATGGCTTACTTATATCCTTAAAATGGCTTGGCCAAAATACTTTCTCGCACGTTCGTTATAGTAGCTAAAAGGATTGGAAATGACGTATCAAAGACAGGACACTTGAAGGGAATACTTCACTAATGAGGCGTAAACTGGGCTTGTAGTGGCGCTGATGTCCGCACTGTTTGAAGTAGCAAACTAGGACATCGCCCATTCAAAGGTCTTTTACACACCTTTGAACTGAATCAAAAGTCATAAGCCAGGAAGAATGTAAAAAAGCCAACGAGTTGTTTATTGTAGGTCTATGAGAAGGTTTAGGTTACAGGTTTGAAACTGGGAACAAAAGACAAAAGCTTGCTGTAAATTCACTTGTTGCTTCAGTTTAACTGTTTGACAGTGGACTAGATCGACATGTACAGTTTAACAATATAATCACCTACCATGCTTTTCACTAATAAGCCAAGGTTCCTTTCAAATCATTACTGTTTTCTTAAACTTTGCATACAAACTACGCAAAAAAACCCAAAAAATATTTACAATTTTGTAATAAAAAAAGCAAAAACAAAAATCACAGCACAGATAAAATGCACAAAAAAAAAAACAAAAAAAAAACACTTCCTTAACATCTGCCAGGCTGGCAAAATGTTTCTGGTTCCTGATATTATAAACATGATTTTTTTTTTTTTTTAAAAGCACGTCTTTTAAAAGTGGCCAAGAAAAAAAAACTAAACAAATGAAATGTACAACAAGAAAAAAAAAAAAAGCAGATGATTGAATAAAACTGAACCCACGTTGTACATGTGTATATAGATATATAAAGCTTCAATTACACTCTGTCTGGTCTCCTCTCTGATGTGGAATGTTGTTGCTCCATATCTCTGTAGGCTTCAGTTGGTGGGACTTAGACAATTAAAAAGTGGGTTCTAGGAAAAGAAAAACAAACCAGCAAAAAAAAAAAAAGCAGGGTGGAGGGTGTTCCGTGGCTAGCGGTGGGTCTCAGTGTTGGCCACCAGTCCGTTAGAACAAGTGTCTTAGTAATATCCAGGCTGATACTGCTGGCTCCAGGGCTTCTGGTTCCAGAACTGCACGGGACACACAGATTGGCAACGCATTCAATATTTTGTTACGCCATTGTTAATACAGTAGTTAAAGGCTTTAAAGCTGGTTCAGGTCAGGCAAACCTTTTGTACTGATGCAGTTGAGATTAAAGGTGGATGTTAAAGCATTTCATTCAGGAAAATTATACACAAATCAGAAAATATTAATCTGTGAAAGGGATAATTAGAAATTATTCAGTAAATCTGGACTTTAAAAAAACTAATCTGTACCGTCTTAAACAAACATATGAAGTCTGGTGTAATGTGCATAAATACTGACCCCTTGCTGCCAGCTCTGGTTGAAGGCTTGGGCCTTGTCCATGCCGTTCCTGTTGCCGCCAAAGTTGCCACTGTTCCTGTTGTTGCCAAAGTTGCCATTCTTGTTGCCAAAGTTGCCACGGTTACCTCCCCTCTGGTGAAACTGTAGAGGAAGAGAGGCAGGAAAATGATCATGCAGCAGTCTGAACTGGCAGTGCCATTTTTAACCCACTAGATGTCACTGTTACAAGCACAGTTATAACTGTAACAAACATTTAAAAAACTCATTACTGCACAATACAAGGAAAGAGAAGCTGATAAACTTAACAGGTCTCACAACATAGTTAATGTCAAATGTCTTTATTGAACCTACCTGGCCGGGATGTCCCCTGTTTCCACCACGATTCATGTTGCCTCCACCTCCTCTGCTCATGTTCCCTCTGTGCATTGGGCCGCCTCTGTTCATAGGTCCCCCTCTGGGTCCCATGTTACCCCCCCTCATTGGGCCACCCCTGGGGGATCCGCCTAGGCTGGGAATGGGACCGCCGCCCCGGTTGTAGTTTCCACGGTTATGGAACCCTCCTCTGAAGGCTGGGGGAGGCAGGAAGCCACGAGGTGGACGGTTGAAGCCACCACGAGGGCCAGGAGCTGTGCAGAAAGATCAGAAACAGTACAAGTTAGAAAAAATGTGATCTACACATCCACAACATTATTTGCTAAAATGACATCAAGTGCATCCCCAAATTACTTTTACCTCCTCTGAAGTTGCCTCTGTTCTGGAAGCCTCCACGGCCACCTCCTCTCGGTCCGGGTCCACCACCGCGGCCAAACTGGTTCTTTCCTCCGCGGCCTCCACCGCGCAGGCCACCGCCTCTTTTTGGTGTTGTGCTTCCCTGATTGGGTTTCTTTTCAGCCGGCAGAGCAGTCTTGCTTTCTTCTTTGTACTGTTCCAGCAGCTTGGCAGCCTCCTCCTTCTGCATCTCAGCATAGATGACCTCATTGAAGCTCTCTCCCTCCTCAGGCAGAGAGTAGAAGCCTGTAATGGGGGAAAAAAAAAAAAAAAAAAAGAACATGATGCAAAGGGATGCAAAAAGACGACTGACAAAAAGAGATCCAGTCAAGGTTTCAACTAAGCATACTTTATAATCCAAACAGCTTTTTTACCCTTCATTTTGAGAACAGCGTGCTCAGGCACTTCTTTGCCATCACTCTCAACCTTCTGCTGAACTCTCTGCTTGTAGTCTTCGTCAGAGGGGCAGACCACCACAGCCTTGCGCTGGAAACCTGCAAACAAGCACATCTTCCTCTTCTGGCCTGGAGCAGACAGGTTAGTCTGTGGGGTGGGGGGAGGGGGAGAGATCAGTTATGCTGTGATTTTACACACACATCTGTAAAATGATGTGATCACATTCAGTGCCAGCTCCTTACATGATCCAGGATGTAGTTCCTCTTCTTGCGGGCAGCGATCTCGATAAACTTTCCCAAGAAAAGCGGTGCTCGCTGGGAAATGGCAGTCAGTTTTGTGATGTCCTTCGACTGGCGTTTCAGGCTGTTGATCTGTATTAAATGATTAGACAGATAGACATACGTCATGTTCACGCTTTCCACGGCTACCAAGAACAGCAGCTAGCAATAGACCACATAGCAATATCAGTACTGACCATCATCTTGTCCACAATGGTATCACTGCCCAGGATGTAGTATTTTCCAGGGTTCTCCTGGACATGGTTCTTCACCCATGTAGTCTTCCCTGAACCTGGTAGACCGACCATCACTATGATCTACACAACATGGGGAGGAAAAAACAAAACAAAAACAAGAGATCATCAAACCTGCAAAAATGTCAAGAATATCAATGAAGAACATCGACATGTTTCTATGCTTACCTCGCAGTCAGCCTTGGTTTGTGGTCCCTTGATTGCCCGGACTCGGTCATCCACAGCAATCTGCTGCAGGAAGGTGTAGTCCTGGGGCTGGGGGAAGTACGGAGTCTCCATCTGGCCAAAGTTGAACTCCACAGCGCAATTGTGGCAGATAATGTGTGGGAAAAGGGCCTGGCCGCCCAGGGTGTCCTTGCTGACCTGGAAAGCGACGGCTGGCTCCCCGCCGTTCTTGGAGAAGGACATCACCACCTCGTCACCCTCAAAGTCCTGAGCAAAGAAATGACGTTATTCCAAAGCAAAGCTTTGTTTTCATCTACATCAATGAACTAATATAAGTAGTGTGCATGTCTTACAATGAGGCAGCAGATGACATCGTTCTCTTCATAAGTTTCTCCGAAGTCCTCTGTCACACAGTTGGTGGTCTTCTTGCCTTTACCAGAGTATGCGTATGAATGTTCCTCCTCACCTGAAGATTAACGGCACAAAAATATTTTGTGACAGACAGCAGCTGGAATACTGCTGAATAAACACATCACCTCTCAGTAACTGAGACCCTGTAACAGTGTGAATCATCTCATGGCAAAAGTCCAACCACCATTACTATGATAGAGCTGGAGCCATTTTACATTAAAGTGTCATGCTTCGCACGAACCACTAGGGGGAGGTCTTTAACAGAGTCTTTCATAGAGTCTCAGATTTTAGGATAATTTCATCTGGCATAGCCTCCTTTGTTTAGTCAAAGGTTGCACACATGGTTCACACAATGGAATACAAGGCACTCTACAGTCAATCAACTGCACATCATTTGATCTTTGCAAATGGTTGCAATGGCTTGGCCACTATTTGGCGTATGAGAAGTATTGATATCCAACAATGTTTAAGTCATAGTCAAAAAGAAACATTTCTTAAACCAGTTTTCTGTGAACTGCATGTGTGATGTGACGAAGTAAAAAATACTCTGGCAAGAAGTGGAAGGAACATTGCCAAGAGTAGATGGAAAGTTGGACAGCTGGACTCTTCTTCCACTGACACTGAATGCCAGAATGACACGGCCAGCAGTAGAATATACAGAAGACAGTAGAGCTTAGATATATAGATACTGACCAAGGAGCAGGGTGCCAGTGGCCAAGGACCAGCCGACCTGCACATCGTGGATCTCCATGTTCTTGGGAGAAATGTGCTTCACAGGAATTTTCTCTGTAATCTGTTGACAGGAACAAAATCCACATAAGCCTAGAAGTATCCAGACATGTAATAAACAGAACTTTATTCTTTCAACTGCAAAATGTGTCAGTGTTATTAATGTACCTTCATCTCAAAGCAGGCTTTGCCCTTGTTCACACCATAGGTGGCCTTGCCTCCGGACCACAGGTAAGCAAAACTCTCCATTGTGAGAGATGAGGCACTGTAACGGTCCCGTGATACCTTAAAGTGCAGGTCGCAGTTGTCTAGAGCAGAAAAATAAAGAATGTAAATAGTAGTTAGGTTAGGTGTTCTTTGCAATTACAATGTTTGATCTTTGAATAACATTAACTCCGCTTTAAAAGTTAGCATGTGACCTACAGGCATCCAGACAGACTTTTGTGTCATCAAACTCCTCATCTTCTTCCTCGAGGGGTGGCACAGGAGACTTAAATGAGGCCCTGTAGAGAGATACCAAGCAGTCAATTAGGATTCACGTCAGCACAACTGCATGGAACATATAGATGCCTTGGGTACCACTTGCTGAAAAATATGTGGGGGAGAGGAGTGGAAAAGACAGACCAAGGGAAACGATACAAAATAGAAACAGTATTTTGGGCAGGCGAGCCTCCAAACCTTTTGGATAGTCAGTTGTATAGGGGGCCTTGGCAGACAACACTTACCTTGCAGTATCCAGCGAAATCTAAAAAAGACGTGAAGAGATACACAGAAAGAAAGGACCTCGGCTCGCCTTCACATACAAGGCTATCCATTGGTGAAAGTGATCAAAATCAAAGCAGACATCTCCCCCCTTTTTGAGATCAGCGTGTTTATGATCTCCAGGATTGCTGTGGTGGTCAGTCAAAGCAATGGTGGGTGCAGTTATATTTAACTTCCTGTGTGTGGAACTCTTAAATGAAAAGGTCATGACTAGCTCACGGTTCTGTGTGACTATGCAGTACAACTTGTCACCATGCTTAGCTGCTTAAAATGAGCACTCACAGATTACAGAGAGCTACAGCAACTTACCAACTCCGTAGCTTGAGATTAGATACCTAAATCTTATGGGATGTTTAAGAAATTAGGCAAAATGTTGTAAGAAGACAAACATTTCAATGATGCTTCAGCATTGTTCTACCCAAAGCAATCATTTAAGTCCAGTGGGGGTCTCCAGAGACGTCAGTCATTGTACTTGTCCTCAAACAGCCTCATGTGCCGTACAAATGGTTGCTGTTGGGAGATTTATGGTGGTTTCTGCGTTGGAGCATTGTGGGCCACACACAGGCTTGCGGCTCTATAGGCCTGTGGCTGCCCTGGTTTCACAAGGGTAGATTAAACCTCCCTTAAATTGTTGGGTGAAATTATGTAATTGGAAATGTGGAGAAAAAACTGGAGCTTCAAATTGGAAATGATTGATGCTTGCAAAAAAAGTTTGGCTGTCCAGTTTAGAGGGGGGGAAAGGCAATGATGATTCTGGTGCCCTGAAGAATCCTTTCTCCCCAAAATTTAAAAAAAAAAAAAAAAAGGGGGGGGGGGGGGGGGGGCTGAATCAAAAATCCATTCCATTTTCTGCCAGTTGATCCATAGAGTGTTAACAGCGCAATGAAAACAAAACACTGACCAAGAAGTAGGTACATGTATGCACACATACACTCACAAACGCTCATGCACACCATGCATGACATCACCTGCACAGGGGTAGAAAGGAGCCTCGCAAACACACATCCAAACTCTCACACCATGAGAACATACACACAAGACATGATACATGAGACAGAGATAGCATTTTGACGTCATACAACCAAACAAAAAAATAAAAAAAATTGAAAAAAAGGGGAAAGGGACCATTGCGAGGCAAAACGATGGACGGTCAATAGCGAGCTCCTCCGTGGACGTTCCAAACACTTTGGGAATATTTTTTTTTGCTACATCCTTGTGTGCTAGCCTGCAGCAGTGGACCCCCTCCTCCCACGCCTCTGAGCTATTCCTCCCCACCACCCTCTCTCCGTTCATTCATTCAAAAGTGCACATCTGCTACTTTCTTCTGGGTTTGTTCTTTGTGCAGCCTTGTTTCACCTTGAGGACACAATGGGCTTTCCAAAACAATAAGTGGCATGAGGAACAGATGTGAAAATTCATAGAGACTTGATAGTTGCACTTCTGCTACAGAATGCAGTTCATTAAAAGACACAAATGTGAGTGGGCACTGTAAAAAGGTAAATGGTAAGGCTCTTTAAGTAGTCAGGGATGACCCTCAAAACATGTGTGTGAAAGTAAGGTTATTAATAAATAGAATACTGGAAAATGAGGGTTTTCCTCTTACTAGTCATAAGTGCATTGGCACTTAAAGCCAATACAGTTCAACAAAGCTATGGATGGCGCTTCAGGGATGCTGAAGGCCATTTTTGCTCTGTCCCATCCTTACCAGCTGTATTTGTTCTCTTCAATAAATTCAAAGTAGCCCCTTCCATGTTCCTCCCGGCGTCTCTTAACACCCTTCTTATTCTTCTGATCAGCATTCGTGTCTTTGTCCGCATCCCCTTTGAAAATAGAACAAAGATATAGAATGAGGTGCTCCTTTTTAATGTGAGAGAGAGGTCGGACTGGCAGTGGGGTTCTGGCCCACAAAGCCCGTTCATTAGTTACATTGTGTCGACCATAGAAATCAATATTTTTTTCAAAGAAATAATGGCAACTAAAGAGGTAACACCTCATGATTACACTTAAACAACACAATCATACTCCATAAATTGTAACAGCCCTAAAGACCAGATAGTAAATTACAATGCAAGCTGGTCCAAATGAACATTGTGAACAGTGTTTGCTGGGGCTAAAAAAACAAGTCTCTGCAAAGTAAACGGGCTGGGTATATATACTGTTCAAGATTCATTAAGAGGACTACTGTGGTCTGGGACAAATGCATCATGCAAGGGAAATGGGGGAAACCTACATAGACCTGGACTGCCCCCTCCCCCCCAGTCACATCTTTCCCTAAGTGGCTATCTGATATAAACTTTTTTCTTTCATTCCAACAAGATGACTCTTCTCTATTCAAACCACGTGCTAAAACAAGCAGCTCAGCGCCTGGCCCCGCATCTTCCGCACATCTTCGAGTGAGCTAGTCCAAGTGTTCCCGGTCCTTCTCAGGTCAGATACAGATTTATACGCAGTCATTCCCAATGAACTCCACATTAAAGTTTCATTTTCAACGACCCTCTCTTGGCCTAGGGCAGTTTCACAGGACAGACGCGGAGGAAAGACGTCATATCACAACACTAAGCTTACGTTATGTCATTTATCTGAATATAAATTAATTATAACGGAGTTATCTTGGCCCACCACCACCGCCGTCGTCGTCCCTATCGGCCCTGTCATAGTGAAACGTAAATACGGGAACGACTGAAGTAGCTACCCGGCTGAGCAGCTAGTTAGCGCCGCACCACAGACAAAGAAAATGACGTTAGCCGTCGAGCTAACGGGCTAAGCGACATTATCAGCCTATTTTGTCAATTCCGTCTCTTAGTCATTGTGGCTAACGACACCCAATCGACAGCTAATAAAGCTAAGGTTGACGTTTACGGACTGGACTATCGACACTTGTAAAGAAAACGATTAGAAAACCAAGGTGCTAGCGTTAAATTAGCTTACCGGCTAACTGTTTCGTGGCTAACGCTCGCTAGCCTGCCGAGGTCACGCTATCTAGCTCAACATGGACGCTGTGTTTGTGGTTACGCATTTCAAATCTGGTCTTTCCCAGCCGGCTCCCTCCCGCGGTAGCATTAGCGCTAACGTTATAGCAAAAAAAAACCGACACCCAGCCACAGTCCATCCAGCCAGTCACATTTTCATAAGCAGTCCAGTCGACTCACCCTCAGCAGCCTGGTCCCCGGGCTCACCATCCTCTGCCTCTATTTTCTCCATGTCGTCTACATCTCCCTTGAGCATAGGATCCATCTCATCGTCCTCGTCCTCTTCCCCCTCACCCATCTCTTCGTCCTCGGCGACGGCGTCGCCGTTGCCTCCATTTTCCGGCTCCTCTTCTTCTTCCTCTTCCTCCTCCTCGTTGGCCTCCATGCTTTCTTCTATCGGGCCGTCGCCCTCTTCTTCCTCACCCATACCCTCCTGATCAGCGGCCTGGCCGAAACCCTCGTCCGACGCGGCTTCTTGGTCCAGCGCAGGGTCCCCGACAAGGGCCTCCTCATCCAGCGCGGCCTGCAGGCGGTCCATCAGCTCGGCCTTGAGCCCCTTGTCCGAAAGATTACGCTTTTTCAGCTCGTCCTTCAGCTCGTTAACTTTAAGCTTTTTGACGTTGATTGAACTCATTGTGAATGTTTGACGGCGAAATTTCTTAAATAAAATTCACAAACACGGCGATAAATAAATAACGTGGACGCCCTTTGTTAACGGATGTAGCTCAAATCTGCGCCAAATGGCACCCGCGCTGACCGACCAATCTTTCACCGGCAGAAGCGCTGAGCCGAGCCTGCGGTGTGGGGGAGGAGGATGACGTCCCCTACCGTAATTACCCGGAGAGCGACGCAGCTTGGCTTTATAGCAGAGCTCGCCGACCATCTGTCGCTGCCGTAAACACAAAACCAATCCCACAGAAACTGTTGTTGTGGAAGAAAGTGGGACAAAATGTGGAGGAAATATAAAACGCAGGACATCGTTAAGCGTACGTTTATTAGTAAAACGTATTTATGTCTGGAAAGAAGTTTGCGTAGAGTATTTTAAAAGGGAATTTGAAGGTGTTTAAAATAGGCCAACGCCGCGCTTCTAGAGAGCTATAGATCATAATGAGAAATATAATACGGTAATGTGTTACATTATTTACGACAATTAGCGTAGGCTAACAATGACGGCCTACCAGTCAAAAGTTTGGACACACCTTATTCAATGTTTTTTATACATCGTGTTATTTTCTTCTTAACACCGAAGACATCCAAACTATGGAACAACACATACGGAATTATGTAAACAAGGCAAAATATGGTTCATATCCTAAATTCTTCAATGTAGCCACCTTTTGCTTTGCACACTCATTCTCATGGGGTAGTCATATAGCTTCTTTAATGGATTTTAGACCATCGCTTGGTAGTGTCAGCATACAGTAACTGAATTACTGTAGGACATGAAGGTCAGTCAGTCTGGAAAATTTCTTCAAATGCAGTCATACAAACCTTGAGGAAACTGGTTTTCGTGAGGTCTGAAAGACTGAAAAGAAGACCAAGAGTTACCTCTGCTGCAGAGGAGAAGTTCACCACAGTTACACGTCTCAGAAATTGCCAATTAATGACACCTCAGATTAAAGCCCACATAAATGCTTCACAGAGTTCAAGTAGACATATCAGGCGTTCATGGTCAAACTGCTGCAAAGAGACCACTAGTGAGGGAGACAAGAAGAAGAGAACTGCTTTGGCCAAAAAACACGAGGAACTGGCATTAGACTTGACTAACCATGTCTTTGAAAGATGCAGAGAAGGTCAACGGATGATATCTGCATGTGTGGTTCCCACTGGGAAGCATGGAGGAGGAAGTGCAATGATGTGTGCTGCTTTCAAAATTCAAGGTACACTTAACCAGCAGGGCTACTGCAGCATTCTGCAGCGACATGTCATCACATCTGATTTGCTGCATCAAATGACCTGGCCTCCACAATCACCCAATTTAAACCCACTACTACTTCATTGTTTTGATCTCAAATGAGTGTAAAAGTAGCAGTCTCTTTCATTGGGTAGAAAAAGCCATAGAGTTAAGTTCATATAAAGTCACCCAACAGTACAGTTAGCTCTTTAAATGTTAAATCTACTGGAGGAATTTAGGATAGCTATCATCCAACACTAAGCCTATTAAAGCAAGTTCGGTGTAATAGGCTATTGTATATGTGGTTTTATTTGCATCTGCGCATACAAACACTACTAAAGAAATACCAAATGCATCAATCAAGAACAACAAATGTGGTAATTTCAAAAGTTTTCAATTAATGTGCAACATGCCTTGAAGACACCATTAAGCACATTTTATATTTTGTATATATTTTGTAACTCTTTGAAGAAATAATTTAAAGAAAATATGTAATCCTTGTAAAGGGACACTCCCTTGACTTTACTCATGACATTTGGTTGTGTAATGTCCTCTGTGGCTCTGAAGCTGTGTCCATACTGTAACCCTGATGATGTCATCAGATGCAGAAATGCAGGCTCCAGTTTTTTCAGAGCTTGACCCATATTAGCAACTGTAAGTCAGTATATTTCAGACTCTGCTGCATCAATTTTGACCATTCTGATTTTAATCTGTCTCCTGTAAGACCCTCGCCATTATGGAAGTGCAGTATTAAATTGCTGGAGTAGTCTTTTAAATCATCTTATTTCTAGAACTGCATGTATGCAGACGTACTACATGTCTGATATTCCCTTCTGCTACATAATGTTTTTTCATATAAATTCTCTAGTGTTGCTGTTTTCTAATTTTGGCCACTGTTACTTCAAAGTTGACCTCTAGTGCTACTTAACATCTCCAGAAGACATATTATAATACATTGGCTGCCAAACAAAGACCATATATCATAATTCAAATAAAGGTCAAAAATTGTACCTTTACTGAAATTTTCAGTCAAGGTAGGAGTGTTACAGTGACTGTATGTAAATTAAGTTTTTTTTTAAGTTTTGTATACAGTTTAAAACTATTATAGTTTAAACAGCATGTACTATTGTACATTTTTTTAATTTATGTTTTTTTTATAGTGTATGCAATGTACCTAAAGTTCCAATAATATTAGTGATCACATGTTATATTGTAAATGTATAGATAATGTCCGTAATTTTTTCAAGTTTTATATACAAAAAAACTACTGTAGAAATTTCTGACTTTATTCCTTCTTTTTTTCCTTATTTCTGTTTTTCTTATCTTCTTTTCTTTTTACTTTATAGGGTTATAGTTAATTAGAAAATATGTTTAAAGAAAAAAATAGTAATATTAATAAGGTAATAAGTCAAATAATATCAGTGACTTTCATTGACTAACTGTTCATCAGCTTTCTCTTTTTGTCTGCCTGTCTGTCTGAACACTTGCTCCTTACCGCCTCCCTGAGGTGGTTATAATAAATAGACAAGTCAAAACATGAAGTGTTCCTCAGTGCGCTCACTCCTTCTCCACTGTGCCACTGTCATCACTCCAGCGCTGAGACTCTGTCTCTATGCCTCTTACTTTGACATATTTTTTATTTAAGCCTACCATGAGTGAAATATTTTTGCGTTATATCAATGGAGCTTTGACACAATTCAATAAAAGTGCAGCCTGCCTTTGTTCGGACATCTTTTTAAATATTAACAAGTTGTCATGTCATCTCTGACTGGAAGAGGAGAGAGATTTCCTGCCTCGGTCAGAGGAACACACTGGGTAAGTGAGATTTATTTATCATAAGCATAATTTGTTCACACTTGTGTAACACTGTGTGGTCTCTATGGAGTTTCACTGAAGAAAAATATTGTTGCACTGCGAGGAAAAACATTTGGGTGTGGTTACAGTTGTCCATGTCGATTGACATCTAATTTCCCCACTGCCAAAGCCCACATACATCCTTCTTACAATGATTTATTTCTCAGAGCTCAGAAGTACAGCATCATTGTGAGCCAGTTTGCTTTTCTGCAAGTATTAACGGGAAAGACTACCAACCCAAGGAGCGTCTTACTCCAGAGGGTGCCGGGGGGACCAGAGGCGACCCACATCGGAATATGTGCCAGAGAGCAGACGCCGTCCCATCATACAAGTCCCTCCCTGGAGCTGTAGGAGACCGCATCAGGAGTACAATGTCCTTTGGTAGTGGGACTATATGTCGAGGCGGTATGTCGGCGAATCCTGGCTTTGGGAGGTCTGAAAGGAAAGTTGCGTGTTGTGAGAAGTGCTCGGCGACCCTTGTTGCTCTGAAGAAACAAGCTCTGAGTCTGGCTGTTCACCATCACTTCTCCTGCAAGGTCAGTAACCATGATGGAGCTGCTCAGGGAGCTATAGTGCAGAATAATTACACTGGAGATCAGTCTGCTCACTTTTTGGTTCATACAAATCTTAATGGGGATAAGAAAATAACAAAATGCATTGACACAAATTTTATTAACTTTATCAATTAAATACATCTCAGACCCCCTCAGCAGGTGTTGGTATAGGGTAAAAATGTGTTTTTTTTAGTGGCAGCTGTAATTGCCAGAATTTTACTGTAATAAATATTACTTTTTTTTTCAATATTACTTTAAAAGGATATTAGTACTGCTGATTTTACATTTAAGGTTGATATTTTATTCCATAATTTAAAATGTCTGTAGATTTTACGGTGAAAAACTGCTAAATCATTACAGTAAAATATTGTAAAATATGCCATTAAATATTAGAGTGTTTTACTGTACTGTAATATAAAATATTACTTTATTCTGTATACATTCCCTTAAAATACCATATAAAATTAAAGGTTTTGAAATCGTCATATTTCATGGCATATTTTATGGGCTTTTTTTTACAGTGTAGAAAATAAAAAAAATACAATTATACCACTAAATATTCTTTATACTATTGTGATGGAATTATTCTATTCTTTTTTTTTATTTAATAGCTACACAGTTATTTTCCTTGTCTATAATATATACACTTTTATATATTATATTTACTTTTTAATAGACTACTTAACAATATAGAAAAATTAACCAATTGCAATTTTGATCACGTAAAGCGTGAAGCATGTACATCCTGTTTTTAAAAAGCAAAATTTATTGACTCGAGCATCTCAAACGTGAATATTTGCTGTTTTTTATAATCTGCCACAGTGGTAAATTGTAAATCTTTAGCTTGTGGAGTCAAAACAAGTAATATGAATAAATCAGCCTGTGCTCTGGGGAATTGTAATACACATTTTTTTTTTATTTTCAGAAATTTTGCATCCCAGAAGATTAACTAGCTAACTGATAAAAACAAATGAGCTCTGATTAAAGTGCCACGTTTAACACAGTGTATCTGTAAGTGTTTGTATTTTATGTGGGCACATCAGTCTGTACAGTGCAGCCTCTGGGAGGTATGCACGCCATCCATCTATACATTTGTCACCACTAACATCCATCAAACACACTCCAATTGACAAAGTAAACCAGTGCCATTCCTGCGCGAGTGGTTTCAAATGGGCATGAATATTTCATCTCCGACATCCATGTGTCATCTCCACAGTCCTCTCCATTGAGGGAGGACTATTTATTTTTGTCCTCTTAAGTGGGATGGGGCACAGCTAGCATTGTGTTTTAAGAGAGAGACCACAGGCCAGAGCAGTACACAGCAGAGAGATGGTATCTTGTGGCCACAGACATGGTCAGAAGAAATCTGATAAGCCAGTTAGCTCTTTGCAGGTTTATCGATCCGAGCATGATTTCTCAAAAGCATCGTGGCTCTGTAACGTCATCTTTTGAGAGGGCTTGCAATCTGGCTAAGATGAAAAGTCCAGTTGCCCATCTGGCTACCATAACACATTTCTTTCTTCATATATGTGCCATTATTTCTATTGGACAAATGCTCACTCCCAAACATAAAAATGTAAATTTCTGCTGGTAGAATTTGTTTGTTTTTTGTTTTTTGCTTAATATCCGGACATGTGGCTTAATTATTATTTTTTTTTTTTCCAAAAGACAGATTTAATCCCAAATGTTTTTAATGCACTTTTGGAGATTTAATGACTTTGTTTTACATTAATATTGAGAGGTCCTACAAAACTCCTCTGGGAGAATATGGGTCACTGCCAATGTGTTGGCAGCTTGCAGGATGGATGAGAAGGAGGAGGGAGTGTGAGTGTGTTGGATGCTGGTAGGTGTCAAGGGCAGACTGAACACGATGTGACAAAAGCAAAATGATGGTTTGATTTTTCTGATGTTCATTTTGTTAGATTTGACAGCCTGTGTCTGTGCCAGGAACACAGATGTAAAAAAAAAAAAAAAAGTTTAGATAGAAGGATTTAAACGTTTTCTTCCCTCATTAAAATTAAATTGGATTATTATGCCTAATTTAGCTAACAACTATTTGTTAAAGTAACACAATCTCGTTAAATTATCATGACATGATTCTGGAGAATGCCCAGTACTCATTCACAGAAATATATCATTTTAGTAGTACTGTAACATCATTGTTGGTCCCAGGAAAATGAAAATAAAATGCTCCTTCACCCATTTCTGCATGGTAGCATGTTGTTCTCCAATGGTGGTTAAGAGCAGAGATCCATGGTACTTTTAGTTTATTTTAAAGGTGCAGTAAGTCATTTATTTTTTTGCTTACTGTATCTTTAAAGATGACAGGCGTAGTATTAATCAATACTACTGACTTCATGATTACTTCACTAAGTGCTAAGATTGCTTTCGGTGCCTTCCCACTACTCAGTTTCCATATTCTCAGTGATTATTCATGCAATTCATGCCAGAAATCAAATGAAGCAAATTAGCTTTGTTATTATGTCTTCACTAGAAGCCCGTGCTGCTTAGGAGCTTAGCCATATAGACCTTTTGTCAATTACAAGCAAGTAACTGCTTCAGACACCTAACTGCCAAGTTTTTTTGTAGTAAAGATTATTTCTGCTACTTCCTTGTTATTTTGCAGGACACTAGTGACCTGTCTGCATTTCTTCACGACAACCTTCGTGTCCATAGTCGGTCTACCACTGAGTCCAGGGACAGAGACAGGGAGCAGGGTGAGTGTGGAACCTGCGGCATTAACCTGAACCAGCTCAAACAAGAGGCCATCCACTTGGCTCTGAGCAGGGGTCAGTCATTAGCTAAGCCTCCCTTTGAACCCAGCTTTAGCACTGGTACACTGCTGGGACAAAGTGAGACAAAGCATGGAGACAGGGCTCCAAGGGAAGCTGTCACGGCTGTGCACCAATCGCGCAGTCGCACCCACAGTCCTCACAGCCCGAGAAGCCCGAGGACGCCTCAGAGGACCCCTCAAACACTCAGACGGAGGGGGCCCAAGCTCCCCAACCCCGATATGGACCGCTGGGTAGAAGAGCAGCAGCAGATGGTCGCTTCTAAATCGGTGTCGAGCACTGATAGGGTCAGCATCTACCCTCACCATCAGGTACCCCTAAAAGCCTTCTCTTACCTCTAAATCACACATAACACCTTCCTTAGTGTGCATCCCCCTTTTAATGAGCTATATGGGTAAAGTACATCTTTACGGGTGCATGTGTCAGCAAAGCAATGATTCATAGTGCCCAATCAGAGCCTATTTAGATCCCATGGCTGAGGACCGTAGTTTAAAGTACTTTTGCTAATGGAATGGAATTGGGTCATGATTTACCCCTGTCATAAAAGCTCGCCAGTCAAAAAGCACTTGTGATCAATAGGGGGATAGTCATATTTAACAGGGTGGCTGGTGAAATGTGCATTACTGTGATGGAAGCCACACCAGACTGAACCCGTCCTCCCACAAGAGCCAAATGAAAAAGGTTATAAACCTGTGCAAGGTGAATGAGAGTGTTTTAGATTTTTAATGATATTGTTGGCTCAGCTTTGGTGGGCTTTTAGTCCCGATCCATATGGACAAAATATATTTTCTTTGAAGTCCTAGTAGATATCATGTGACCTGGCCGACACTGAGTTTTCATAGACATCATAAACGCCTCCCCGGAAGAGCAATTGTCCAATTATAACGTAGTGTGCATGGTGGTGTAATGATAGTCCTTATATTGATTCAAGGGTGGTGTCTTTAGTAGTTTTTCCAAAACACAAGACAAAAGGAACAAGAAAAATGATAACATAAGCACCAAACCTAGATTACTATGCATAGTAATAACCTTACCTAGCGTTATTTTAAAGAGCAAGGAGAATTTCAAATCATATTTTGTAGATTTACAGGCTTTATACAGCCAAGCAGAAACCCCCATGGCTGTGAAATTAAGTCAGTGTGGAAGTGCCAAGAACTGCAGTTCCTCAAATGTCCACTTGAGGCTGGCTACAAAAGTCAGTCTCTATAAGCCCCATGTTAAAATGTCCACAACTGAAATAAACATGGTTACAGCCTGGTACAAAAAACTGTTTTGGTCTCTATAACTAATTTCTAGAGTTTGAATTTGTATATAACTCACTTGTTCAGATTATATTAAGGCTTAAAGTTATGTATAATTAGGTGCTAACAGGTGAGTGCCATTACAGGCAGCTTGTTCGAACACCCAGGCTTCACTGGCCCGACTGAGCATCATCAATGCTCCACATCTCTGCCCATTTTTAGATTAACTGGTAGGTCACAGAATCAGAACTGTCAAGATGGCGGTGGCCAGCGCCACCAAACTCTAAGCTTAACGCCCTCTTCAAAAACCTGTGAGTGACGTCACGGATACGACGTCCATGTTTTATACTGTCTATAGTGGGAACCAGTCCTGGATGAGAGTTTCAGGCTAACACCCGTTATCTGGGAGAGTGTCCAAACATATCAATATCAATTAATCTTAAAAGCTTTTTCCTTTTGTAACATAGGATTCTCTTTAATATACAGATAGTAAAAGATAAGTCTAACCTCTAACCTCTATCTTGCTTGTCCAAGTGTTGTATGTAAGCCATGTAAACACACATTTTTCCTCATCCTACTTAAATACTAATTAGCTCTACATTGTAATACAACAACAATGCTGTTTCTTTAGTTCCGTCTTTTATATGGATCATCAACTGGTGACGATGCTGACTTTTTTTTTCTTTGCCTGGTCCTCGTTATATTAGTGTTCTATAATGTATGGTATGTAGCTATCATGTGCATTAGCTTAATTAGTTGGCTGAAACATTCTGCAAGCAACAACCGGCAAAATTGATTGTCAGCAGCTAGAAATGAGGAGCTGGCTTTTGTCCACTTCTGTCTGAAATCGTTTCAAAATGACTAAGGAATATCAAATGGTAAAGCTTCACCGCGTACGGGAATGGAAAGCATGACGGGCGTAGCAACGGTAACTGAAGGGGGAGGGGGCTGAGCAAATGGTGCATGGGAGCAATATTGTAATTAACCTGTTATCCCTAATCGACTCGTCTAATCAAATTTAACAACAACAATGAAACATCTTACTCAAATGAAACTGTCCTGGGCTAAGACTGTATGAGAAATTAACCAAGCGGGTCCAGTGCGAGAGCAGATCAATACAGGTCTATGTGGCTGAGGTGAAATAATATGAGAGGAGTGAAAGTGGAGGACGGAGAGCGCGGAGACAGGAGAGAAAAAAGGAGGGCGGAGGAGGAAGAGGAAGGGAAATTAAGTGTTTAAGATTGGAGGCAGGAGAAAGGAGTGGAGAGATACGCCGACTTAAAGAGACGGAGTGGAGGGTGGGAGAGGAGGGGAGAGCATGTGAGAGCAAATACAGAGAAAAATCAGAGCAGGGACGAAGAGAAAGTGAGGATCAAAAAAGGTTATGACAGATGGTATGAGTCAACAAGAGGACAGGAGGAGGAGTGACGAGTATCTTTACTTTATCCATATTACCTTTTTTAGGCTAGCCCTGTCTTCACCATCCTCCTAGACTCCTTCCAAACCATCAGCTGCTGCAGTCTTACGGCACTAATTGCCAGTTTATGCTCGGACATTATTAAAATAAAAAAAAAACAGAGCTGACATTGTTATCTTGCCCTAAAAAAGGCTGAGACATTGATGAGACGTGGAGCTACAGAGCGGTATGAGCGCACTGTAATACAAAGATGTTGGCTCAGTGGCCTGCGGCGAGGCTCTGTGACTTCATGTTGAGCTGTAGCTTATGCATGCTGAATAGGTCATGTTGCATACACACAGCACAGCACAGTCATGGATGAGCACAAAACACACATCTTGGAGCTTTCGGAAGCGTTGGAGTTGCTTTACATAAAGTCTCTTGACCGAATTTGAGGGTGTATGTGTCAGAGGCAGTGACCGTATGTAGTTACACTGCATTTCAGTTTCAGTTTTAAACTCAGACAGCAGTCACAAACTATCCCTCACACTCCACATGTAGCTAGCTAGAGTCATAATATAACTAATGGTGTATGTTTAACCCACTCAGCCTATATGTCCTACTTAGACAGACGCACCCTACACTCATCCCCCGGAGTAATTCCCATGATAATGGCCCCTTTTGGAGTGTGTGCAGGAGGTCAATTACAGATTTGGATTTTTATAATGAGCTTTTTCCCCGAGCAGGCCGCAGATGCTGCTGCACTGAGCTGTTGTGACGCCGGGATCGTACAGACTAACTCGAAGATCCCTCACATATCCAGAGTGGTGACTATCGCCAACACTGCTGCTATGTCTCTTTTAGCCAGGTAAATATCTCTAGATCTATATTAAAGAACAAGTTTCATCTTCAGCATGTCAGCACTGTCCACACCATAAGTTTCAGTCGTGTGACTTTCTGCCACATCCCTTCTTCCCTGTAGGGCAGCCGAGAAGCTCAACCTGACATCGAGGAAAAAAGGCCAGGCTTCTGATCCAGCTCCTGCTCATCTCTCCACCTGCTTCAGGGAGCTGATCCAGAATAACCCACCACCCGTCCCCTCCTGCCTGCTCCAAGCTGCCACTAGAACCAAAGACTCGCCCAATGTTGGCAAGGTAGACCACAAGGCTTCAAATTCCACTAGATTTATAGTAGATGAAGATTTTTCAGTGGATGCAATTTGCTACAGCATTGCTTATAAATGATTATTTGTATAATAAAATGGGACTGAGTAATTACAGATTAGTATTATAATAACATTTTACCAGTGAATATTTACAATTCTCAACATTTGGTTAACATAGATTGATTTACAAACATCCACCTTCATACAAAATGTAAAACTATGTGCACAATATATATTATTGCAGGAAACAAACGGCTCTCTCACTTCTTGTGCAGCACAGAATTCTTGAGGGGAGTTGGGGATCATTTATTTATGATATGAAACAACAGTTTGGGATATATGTTTAATCATTTTCATTTAGATGAGACAATTGATGCCAGTTTCATGTCTCTTTGTTAAGTATGAAGCAATCGGTAGCCAGTTAGCTGAGCTTAGTATTTACTTATTGGTTTATATATGAATTAAACTAATGACATATTAGTAAAATAAGTCAAATGTAGAGGTGTTAGGTGCTAGGTGCATTTTTGTGTGATCTTTGGACAGATTAGGGTCAGCTGTAATAGTAATAAGTAGTAATAACTGTCTCAACCTTCATATGTTCTGTACAGACATGAGAGTTACCTAATTCTCTGCAAGATAGACAATTAGCGTATTTCCCCAAAATATCTATTGCATTTCACCTTAGCTTTAGCTATTTGCAAGATGTAAAAACATAATTCTGTTCATGCGGCCTGCAGGCTATAATGTTGCAAACAGTAGTTGCATCCCTATGACTATGACTATGCACCTTTAATCACAGCGCAAGCAGTAGCCTTCAGCCATTAGCTGCACTCACGAAGATCAGTGTAGCTTGGGTTCAAAGTTTAACAGATTTGAACTCTTGACTCTGTGTGGCTCTTTGCAGCACATCATGTACATCAGTGCAGGATTGTGGCCGGGAAATAAATACACCACTTACTCAATAATGGAAGAGGCAACGACTTGTTTTTCCTTCTTACTTCCTATAAAGTGTGTAAATAGATGTACATAGGACATGCATTTACTGGAGATTTTACCACACACACACACACACACACACACATACATTCAATATCTTAATATTTATTAAAATAGAAAATATACAGAATTTATACTAACAGTCCCCTTAGCTGTGTACATGATGAAAAAACAACTTCACTTGATGAAGATCCTGTGTTACCAGGGCCACTTTATGTTTTATATTGTGATGTGTAAGTACATAGAATATGTCCGAAAAGTATATACTACCATCCTCGCCCACAACCACCACCTTGGAAGTGTTTTTACCACCCTTTGTTGCAGAGTAAAGAGATCACAGTCAATTTGGAGGAGATCCTATATCTATGATACACTGTAATGCGGTGCTAATGTCTCCATCTTGTTCCTCCCCTCCCCTCCACTCACCTCCTCTGGGAGAAAGTAGGGAGATCAATATGGCTGCCTGCCCTCCCCTTGTCTCAGATAGATGGACTCTTGGGTTTAGTCTAGAGTTACAGATAAAGGCTCAGATAGACCCCAACGGCAGCCGCACCTGCCCGAGCACTCAGCTCAGTGTGCTTCTGCGTGCCGGATTATGTACGTGTGTGAGAGCGGAGGAGGATTTTCTCAGCTTGTAAATGGGTCTCTTGAATAATTTAACCCTCATAAATAGAGTTTGACACATGTTCAATAGGGTTAGGGAGTCACTTCTTGCATAAGATATTAAAATTATGAGGAGGGGAGAGGGGGAAAAAAAACATCCTTCACAGTCAGTGAGAACTTATTATGTGGCAGATGGAGTATGGCTTTTAGATTTTCAAATTGTCAATGATGTCATCGTGGTGTAATGCAGTCCTGGGCAATTTCAAGAAAACTACATTTGATTGGGTGTCATGGCACACAGGGATACTTGCAGTCTTGCAGCCCTGAGTCCTGATTAAGAATAATTTTATAATCGGTTTATAAACCTGAATAGAGCTTATTATCTTTTGTGAGGTAAATGTTGCCTTGTCTTCCTGCAGACTAAGACCTATGAGCCTTGTTAAATGTCTGTCAGAGTCAGGGTCTAACTTAATTTAAGACCGTAAAGCCTCTAAATCCTGAGGCTTCCTGTAGAGAACTGCATTAAGGAATTAATGTCATGACATGCGGAAATATAGCAGGTGGCATGCATAGCCATGCAGTTGTAAGTGCACTAACTGGATCAACTGGCTGCAGCCAAGAAAATAAAAAAAAAATCCTTACTTTAATGTTAAGCAGCTTGCTGCTCATTGTTGTATTTCAATCAGTTGATGGCTATGAAGCAAAGGAAGAGCAGATAGTTGGATGTGTTAAAGGGCACACATTTGCTTCAGTGAATTTATGTAAACCGTCTTTAGCTCTATCCTCAAACCTGATCCTTTTTGACATTTACTACTTTGTTCTGCTTAGGTTTCCTTTTTCCACCTAAAGTTTCCTGCAACCCATGTTACATAAAAAATATCTTAGCAGCGGGGGTTCATAGATGAATGTCTGACTAACTGACTGCAAGTGACAGAGTAACAGGCAGCTTTACACAAACAATTTGAAGATATTGTGGCATCCATACAGCCTGTACATATTTTGGAGCCTGGGTTTGTGGTTTGTGACCTCTAGGAGGTCCTCAGAGTTACTGCAGGCGGGAAAGCCAAATTATGTTTAATCATCATCAACATTACAATATTTGTATAATAATAGTTGTCATGATAATAATAATTTACACAACATTGATGATAGGCTACCCATGAATCCTTGTGCATGTGAGCCAGCGCTATAGGTCAGTTTAATATGCAACATAATGGCCTTGGCCTGAAAAATGTTGAAGACTGTTTTAAAGTTTTCTCACTCTACTGTACACAGTGCTCTCAGGCTACAATGTCTAAAACTTGCTGAATTTGATATGAAGATATTTTTGAACCGTTTTGAAACTCATTCTTTTTTCATAAGTTTGTGTTTGCTGCTTGTGTTTAGCCTCAAAAGTTTAAGTTGTATGTATGCTGCTCACATTCCTAGCCTCAAGATCACCGGCTTCTTCTAAAATCACTTAACGTGTTGCTCTGTAAAAGCAGAGCACCTACTCAACCTCCGTCTTTGATAAATAATGGATTTTTCTTCTCAGTGTGTCTTAGAGTAAAATGTTTAGCCCTTCCCTGTGTGTAGAGTTTGCACACAGGGGTAAGTTACTTACTTTTGGCAGCTCACTAGCTGAGACTTAGCATTAGCTATGTGCATTGAGTATGTTAGTAGTTAGCAGTTATCGACATGGCCTAGTTAGACTGGACAGTATCAAATTACTAACTTTTCACATAACACATGGGTGCTATTATTTAGTCCCATAACTTACATCATTAAACATCTGTTCGCCCTCTGTCACCTCCCAATTACAGTGGAGTTGATTAGGATTTTAGTTGTGGTGCTTACAGTAGTACAGCCATACTTAATGCTTAGCATGTATATAGCATAGACAAAGCAGCCATGTTCTCAATTAGCTATAGAGACCAAAACAGTTTTTCTGTACCAGGCTGTAAACATGTTTATTTCTGCTGTGGAGCTGGACATTTTAATATGGAGGCTTATGGAGACTGACTCGTTGTAGCTAGCTTCAAGTGGTTCTGAAGAACTGCAGTTTTTGGCACTTTTGCATTGGTTTCATTTCACAGCCATGAAGTTGCCACTTGGTATGAGCATGTTCCCGATGTTAGTTTGCTGGCCATAAAGCATTTGATAAAATAAAAAAAGTAACCTGATGATGGCGTTAGAGAATGGGTATTCAACACTTCATAACATACTGTAATTTTCGACATGCTCCGATCTTTTTTGGTGTACAGGTCAAAGTCGTGCTGAGGGTGAGCCCAACGCTGTCAGAGTGCCAACGCCAACCACCTGTTCTCCGGACTGACCCGTCCAAGAAAAGAGTCACTGTAATGGAACCAATCAGCCAAAGCAAATCATACTCTACAATGACACTAGACAGGGCTGGAAAGAATTTTCTGAAGACCTTCAGTTTTGACGCTGCCTATCCTCAAGAGTCAAGCCAGGTTTGGTTCTTCATCCTGATTACTGCTCAACGTAATTCAAAGTTTAAATGTTTCTGTCTTTGCTTCCCTAATACTGATCTATCCTGGTGGATTTGTTTTACAAATACTTCAATAGTGTAACATTGCTGAACATTTAGTGCATATTATCATTTGTACGTACACTACAAACCAACCACGCTTGGTTTGCTCTCTCTGTCTGATGACCTGAAAGCTGATAGGGCCTGGATAGCCACCACAATTATCCAGTCCATCAATTATATTCAACCTTCTCCAAGCTCTTCTTACAATATCCGAGCTCAAGGGAATCTGCAGAATCAGTATGCATCCCTCCTCTGCTTCATTTCTTTCATTACGTTGTATGTACTTTTTCAGTGTGGCGGTGAATCATAAGATGCTCGCTGTCCTTTGTTCTCTCTGACCAGGCTGAGGTGTGTGCAGGCGTCTTGCCTGACGTCATCCGCTGTGTGCTCAGCGGCAGCGATGGATGCGTTCTGGGTTTGGGTTGTGCCGATGTGGGTGAGTAATCGGCCACCGTGAGAGGCCACGGGTTAAAATCTTAAGATGAGAGTGCTTTTATCTATGTTCAGGGGCCATCCACTCCCCCCTCGTCGTCGTCCTCCTCCTCCTCCTGCTTCTCTGTCGCGCTCCTACTATCATTCACTCTGTCTATCACTTAATCCCCCGTCTCCATTTTCTCTCTCTCTCTCCCCTTATCAATCCTGATACACTTCTGCAGCCTCCTTGGCTTTCTCTCCTGCTCCATTTGTCCTTTTACTTCCTCCTTTTTTTCACAGTAGTGACAGAAAAGTGTTGCTATTTCAACTCCTTCTCCGTCATTCTTATATCGCCTGTTACTTTGTAAATAAAAGCCTGTTCATCAATTATAGAACACATAAAGCTTTTCAAAAAGCATATTGCACAAAGGGACACAAATATTTGATTTTTTTGAAGCACTGAGCTCCAGTGAGGCGACTGTAAACAAAATGGACTATAATACGTTGCTATTAGAGAGATGGAACCCTGCACTTAGCATCGGTGAAGGGGTTTAATAGATTTGTGGTGCGTGCGTGTGCATGCACACACATACACACACACACATGCAGGGTAAGGACAGGGTCTCCTTGGCTGTGCTTTTTCACATGACGCCACTCTCCGTAAATCTGATTGAATTAGTTGGGCAATACAAACTACATGTGGCCCACAGCCAGAGGATATCAATCTCCTCCACAGAATACTATTCTCTCTGAATAACGGCAGGCAGCTTGGCCTTTAATTGAAGTAAACCAATTCTCCTATCTTCATTCAATTACAGTTCGGATAAGACAAGACAGGGTAAAACAGGACCATAACTCAAAAGTAATGTCGGGAAAAAGTGCACTTGGAGATAGAGTATGGCACCAGTGCATAAGAAAATCGGAAATGTGGATGTGTTTCTGTAAATCATTATTTTTGCATTCTTGTGTCTTGTGATCTGTATAATCTAGCGCATTGGCTTGGATCACATTCTTGTCAAAGTCTATATTATATGAGGCCAATGGGGTGTCTGTTTGTACACCTGTGTGCTCTGTTGTCTGCCTCAGGCTCCTGGTCCAGCATGGTGGGAAGTGGTGAGAGCATCCAGAAGCTCGGGCTGATTCCATGTGCCATCTCCTGGCTGTACAGTGCCATCGAGCGGCGGAGGGAAAAGACCTGGACCGATCTGACCGTATCAGTGTCTGCTATAGAGCTCTGCTGTGGAGAGGAGGACACACTGAGGGATCTACTGGGGGAAGTCGTCCCTTCAGCTGGCAGTATCCAGGACAGCCCAAAAGCCCATATTAGGCTCCAAGAGGACCCAGTCTATGGGATTCAGGTAAAAGAAAAAGTTTTTTTTTATTATTTTCTTTTTTGTTTGTAACTGTGTACAAGCGTCCATAGACCCAAATTGCTGGTGTATTCCTTTGAAGAACATAATCACCCTTAAAACCTAATTAACTTCTTATTAATCTTAATTAATTAAAATATTGATATCAGTATGATTATATGTAGTCGATCAAATCTTTGGAAACATACACAAGACTATCCCAAATCTGGAAACCAGATGGTGAGCCAAGGCTGTGTCTTTTCTTCCTGTCAAGTGAGAATTTCTTGGCTCTGCTTCACTGGCAATGCATCAAAGACTCAATTTGAGAATTCACACACGAATAAGTGTTATTTTACAATTGTCTTAACAGCTGTGGACCAGAAAGTGAACCCGTAATCCTAGAAAATCTTGTTTTTCATTGTGCACAAAGCAAATTAATTGCTCATTGCTCATTAATTTTCAGTAGAAGGTATCAGTGATGTTAAAGATAGTGTTTTAGGTTTTTCTGTGTTGATATTCAAGGATTAATGACAATGTTTATTTAAATAGTCAATTTAGATAATGGACTACACTGTGAGTGAGAAGATTACATCTGATTGCATTATGATTCTGCAGCTGTCTCCTCCCTCAAATTGCTGTTTGTTAACTGCAAGCTTGCATCTCACTGTGCATTTCTTTTTCCATTTAACACTATGTACAGATGGAGCTGTTATTCGAAAACATTGTGTTATTCTAATAACCTGCATCATAGTAAACACTAGAAATCTCTCAGAAAGTGCAAACATCTGCCAAGGCTAAGCAGTTCTCTAAATATGTTATTTTCATCATTTGGTATCCAGATCTGAATCAAAACACACGTGATAGACAATAGTGGGGAACATGTGACAGATGGTTTTCATTTAAGTAGTTTATGAGAAGATTCTCTTCACATGAGATTTTATGACTAGCTTCTCCCTTCCCTCCAGCTGCGTAACCACAACCGGGTAAAGGCCCCCACTGCTGAGCGGGCTGGTTCCCTCCTGGACGCAGCCATTGCAGCACGTCGGCACAATGACTTCATTACGTACCTGTCCGACAGCTCCATAATGTTCTTTACTCTTCACGTCCAGCCGCCTCGTACAGAAAGCAGCACCATTGGCAAAGGTTGTAATGAATTATTCATGCCTTGTGAATCCTTTGTGAATTTGGTGTTTACCCATAAATTATTTTCCACAGTTAATAAATTCAATGATTTAATGTACTTAATATACATTTGATTATCATCTTATCAATTCGTATATTATTCGTATAAGTTTCTAATCCTCTCTGCTCTCTGATTTCCATCTGTAGGTTCGCGTGGCCCAACTAAGTTGACCCTGATTGATGTGTGTAGCGGTATTAGGGGTATGACCAAAAATAAACCACCATATTCAGAACTGGGGCCTGTTGTCGTGTCTCTGCTAAGTGGACATAAAACCACCCCAAACAAGTAAGAATGTAATCCCAAAATATTATTGGTGAAAACATTTTGGCATTAATTGTTGTTGTCAATTGTCAACATTTTATAATGGCTAAAAAATCTTTGGAGTAATGCCATTTACTCTCTCTTTGCATAGGGGTAGTAAGTTGACTATGCTCCTTCGAGAGTCCTTGGGCCATGTGAATTGCCATACCACAGTGATTGCTCAAGTTGCTGATTCAGTGGCTTACCTTCAAGAGACCTTATCCACCATCCAGCTGGCTTCTCGCATCCGCAGGACACAGAAGAGAACAAAGGTACCGTAGACGTCCTTTAATGTCTTTCTACCAACCACCTTTTAATGGCATCACAGTGTTGGTGCTGTTTTATAAAGGAAGTGAGAGTTTCATAATCCCATTTGTTTTACTTACTATTACTTGAACTAACTTATTCATCTTTATCCAACAGCAGTCCACCTCATGTTCTCCATCTGGAAGGAGTTTGACTAAAGATTATGGGAGAGGCCCTCATTGTTTGTCCCTACGGGCGTTCCACTCCACCGAAGAAGTAGATGTTGACATCCCTCGTTTCCGTTTACGTGGTGAACTGGATGAGCGCTCTAGTAGTGACCAGTCCTGTGACACAGTTATCCAACTTGACTCGGATGGCTTGGTCCAGTCCAAAACAACCTCAAGGCTGGCACAACCTGAATTTGTGCCCATCATACCCTCTTTGCATCCTAACAAGGCTGACATGGATGATCCAGAGTTTACTGCTCTGCTCCAAGAACTTCTGAGAATTCCTAAGCTGCAGGGAGAGAAGAAGAATGAGGAAACTGCTCAAGGGAATACTGAAGTACTGAAAGCAGACATGAAGGAGCCAGGGAGGGACTGTCTTAAATGTGATACATTTGCTGAACTTCAAGAGCGCTTGGGCTGTATCGACGGAAGTGAGATTACAATGGATATGCTCAAGTCTACCTTTAATGGACTTCCTGTTAACAATGTACCAGCCAAATCACAACCCCAGAAAGACACAGGGAAAAAGACAGACAAGGAACCATCAGAAACACCACAGACATTGTTGAATCAGGGTATAGGATGCAGTCAGACCTCTGTTGGAGAAAATCAAACAGATGGCGCCTTCCCTGGGGACAGTTTTCAGAGAGAGGATTCGGGTCTGTATGACTGTGAAGAGTGCAGTGCGACCAGTTCCAGCGAGGAACTGCTGAATCAAACTCTCGGTCGTAACAAGACCTGTCGCTCTGAGCTGCCCAAAAGTGGAACTCCTAAGTCTGATAATAATCTGTCCTCTCGGGACTTTGATGTGGATGCTCGCAGCATGGCTGTCACAAGCTCCCTTGCACTTCAGCCTACAGTTAAGCAGGAGTGTCCTGAAGCTGCTGATTGGTTCAAACCAGACAAAAGGACCTCACCAGTTGGCAAGAGCTCCCCCATATCTCCGCCCTCCTCCTGCTCCTCTTCACACTCCTTGGCTACCAGTGTTATACTTGGGGATGTCTTACCTAATCGCCCCACAGAGGACATTAAAGAAATGAAAGCCACTATCACGGTAACTGTTCAACAGCCACTCGACCTAAAAGGTCAAGATGAACTTGTCTTCTCTATGGTGGAGGAGGTGACCATCAGTGGAGAACTGAACAGAGGGAGGACAGGTGGAAACATTATTTGTATCAGAGACACTGCCCAGTCACAGGCACATGTTCAAGGCTCTGCTGGCTCTCAACCGATCAGGATAATCAGCAATGTCAGTGAAGAATCTGTAGCTACCTGTTCCTCAAATACAAATAAAAGCTCTGTAGTTCAATCTGTAGCCAAAGAGGCTAGCACTGAAATGCCCCAGTGTGAATTCAGAAAGGAAAAGAGGTCCTTACCTTCATTTATAAATCTTATGCTGATTAATACAGATATGGATTGTGAATTGAATGGTGCAAAAGAGAAAGAAAGTCCTCTTGACACTGTTACAGGAGTCAAGTCAAAGTCTGAGCTGAGAGGGAATAAAGTCAAATGTCCAAAAGATAGGAAGGCTCTCGAGAAGAGGAGTGGGACTTTTGTTTCTGAGACACATGCCAAAAAGTATGATAAAGTATGCGATCCACCTTATCACCCGGTGGTTTTGGAAGATTCAGCTTTCTGTGATGAACCTGCAGAAAACAAAATGTGTGGAAAGAGGCCGAGAAATACAGAGAAGAGTCACCCCAGAGACAAGGAACATGTTTATTCCACTAACACTGCAAAGGCCTCAGAGGGGGGAGAAGTCTGTTCCAGACGTGTTGGGAATGCCCCCAAGGGAATTGGTGTTTCACCTGGTTGCCAGGAAACCACCCCAGCTTCCTTTAAAACAGGTAGCTTGCCTGGAGGCTGGCAAAATGCCAACCACCAGGACAGCTACTATGGTGGTTACATGGCAGACGGCCACAGAGACCCAAGGGGGGTGACATCATCCACCTCTTGTAGCCCAGGGGTAACGCTGGAGAGGAGGCAGGGCAGACAGCACTCCCTAGAGAATCACAGCCTCCATGTCTCCTCTCCTCGAAAATATGGAACAGACTATAAACAGCATGCTAGTAGTGCTACCAGAAAGAGCGTTGAATCTTTGTTTGAGACCTCGAGTCCAAGAATGAAACATGATCATATGAGTGCCAGGCTGAGGTCACCCTCTGAGGACAGCAGTAGGCTTTTCAATGCCAAACTGGAGCAGCTGGCTATCAGGACTAATTCCCTTGGTAGAACCCCAAAAAACTTCCCAACTCTGGACAGGGACAGTAGTAACACCTCTGTGAGCTCTAAGGGTAGTTCCAAGGGAAGTGTTGAATGGTCTTGCAAGGGAGCTTATAAAGGACATAATGGGGGAGATTGTACCTTACCAAGGGCTAGCAGGAGTCCCAGGAAGAATCCCCGGCCTGAACAGAGTTGTCACTTCTTTGCTTCTGAAGACTCTTTAACTCAATCTGCTAGGCATACCCATTCCAAGCTGTCTGCTGTAGGGAAACTTAAGATGGCTAGCCCCAAAGTCCGTCGACTCTCTGCCCCCAGCATCAAGAACCTTAGTCTCCCCCACAAAGGTCTGAGGCAGTCCATCAACCGGAGTGCCAGTCTTTCACCAGACTGTAAAACTGTTAGCTTTGAGCGGACATCTTCCTTTCTCTCCTCTTCCCCTCCACGCTCTTTTCACTCCATTAGTCGGACTCCGAGCCAGAGCTCCACATGCTCATCCACAAAATCTGTCATTCAAGGGTTTGTCAACGGAAGGATCTCAGATCTCCTTAAGGAAAGGGCCTCCAGCCCCACTTCAGCAGGACTAGACCAAATAACTACCATTCCCTCGCCATACAGTCAGGTGACTGCTCCCCGCACGCCTGATCACCTAAGTGGGCATGCAAGTGACACCACAAGTGTGTTGAGTGGAGATTTGCCACCAGCTATGGGGAAGACATCCTTGAATTTTTCTAACAGGAGCAGTACGGTTAGCAGTGGATATGACAGCATGATGAGGGACAGTGAAGCCACAGGCAGCAGCATCTCAACCAGAGATTCTGTCAGCGACAGGAGCGGGTCTCTCCTCAGTGTGGCTCGCAGCAGCCGATCATCTCGGAGGAGAGGCAACACAGGTAACACCTGGAATAACTGGCCTTTTATGAACTGAACCGGATGACTTTCTCTTCTGGACAGATCAGACTCTAATCCAAGTGCTGTGTGTGTTGTTTGTGTGAGTTATTAGTTGTGCAAGTGTAGTCTCAAAAAAGTCTAAAGTTAGCAAGCATGTTGGACATCTTAACCTGATGATAACCTGTGATAATCATTTTACATTGATTGTTATATTTTCCCTTTTTTAAAGCACTTGTTTCTATTCATTTCAGTGCAGTGTAATTATAAACTGGCAGATATTTTAATGTATGCCATTTTTTCTTTTAGTTTTGTACATTTTGTAAATTATTGTTGCAGTTGAGGGAACATAAAATCTGATGTTTTGAACCTGCAGTGGTGGCACATTTTCACCAATACAATTAAAGAGTTATTGTTATGGTTAGGGTTAGGTATCTAACCCAACTCAAATTTTACATCAGTTTTGCATCCGTACTATTTCCAAACCATAAACAACACAATTTTTTATGAATGTGAGTTCCACGATTGTATTTTTTGGTTCGTTATCGGACCACATAAGATATTAATGTGACATTAATTTGAGATGACACACATCTGGAGAATGCAGTCGGACCTAGTTTCCTTACAGGCACTGAAAGCCTAATTATGTAGGAGGTCACATCATTAATATATGAACCATGTGACGGCACTTACAGACCAGACACAGAAAATTAGTCTTTGGCTGATACATTAAATTATAAAGATGACTGTGTGCATATTAACAACACTTTTGTTAAAACATTGTTAACACAGTGAAAACTGCTAATGGAGCAATTAAAACAAGAGACAAAGCATTTGCTGGATGAGCGTTTGAATTTTAAGTCCTCAAACATAATGGACTAATAATTGTGCAATTAAATTCTGTCTGGACGTAATTTCTCCTGAAGTGTCCTCTTACATAATTAACTCATCTAGATTCTGATGAAAGCTGTACCCGTATCATCAGAGTTAAAACATATTTTTAATGTCTTAGGATCCCAGTGACATAAAGCATAAAATATCTCTTCCTGTACTGGCTAATTGAGTCAATCCAGAAATAGTTACAGAAATTGTGTCTCCTGTCTTGACTTTTATGAATAATATGGCAGCCCTGGTTACAGGCTACATTTGCTCTTAGGTAAACTGTTTTTTCGGTTCCCTGTAACAGCACATGGCTGGCACATTAAAGGTCACTTAGGGACACAAGCCTTTATTCATCATACAAATTTACTTACAGTCAGGAGTGATGCTTTCAGCGTAGAATGTTAGTTGATAATACTAATGCAATGGTGCAGAGTCTTTACAACATTAGCCACCTTGTAGGTCTATAAGGACCATGAGCAGGCTTATTCATTTGTAAAGATATGACCTTAGAACAAAACAGCATAATCTTAATCTATGTTGCTGAATTTAAGTTAATGCCATGTACTGTATATTTATTGTAAGAATAAAGTGGTATTGGTATAAATAAAGTTTTTAAAGCAGCAGTGGCTTCTCTTTGTGTCAGTGTTGGCATATGATCATGCCAAACACTTAACTTAAAATCAATCAGATTAAAGTCAGATTAAAATACTACCTTAAATACAGTAAAATTAGCAATAGTTTCACTATGCATGTGCAGTAGAGAGCTTCAGAAATGGGAGAAGGAAAAGAACAAGCCGAGATACATCATCTCACCGCACTTTCTGCCTCACCCTGCTGTAGGTACTCACCAGCGTCGTGTTTCCCATGACACACCTCTGTCCCTAAGACGTTCGGCTAGTGGTCTGCGGTCTCGTTGGGTCGGGGATCGGGGAATCCCAGAGTCCTACGAGATCAAGGTCTATGAGATCGACAATGTGCAGAGGATGCAGAAAAGAGCAGGTGCTGGCAAACAGGTGCTGGGTTTATTTTGATTTTTTTTAGGAGGTTAAAGGGCACTGGGTAAAATATGACCTTCATCAACCACTATTGGAAACCAGCAGGAATAGCAACATTGGTCACCACTCAAACTCTTCTGGCGTCTCTAAAACCTCTTTCATCATATTGGCGTCGTCTTTAAACAAAACCCAAGTCATTATGCAATAGAAGTCTCACTAATACACTAAACTCTGAAGCTAGCAAATAAAATCTCCTGTCCATCCTTGCTCTTTTTATTAGCAAAGAGCAATGTAGAAAAAATTTAGGTAATTTCACATTTTCATCAACCACTAACTAAACACAGCTAAAATGCCACAGCTATCAGGTTACATTAGTTTCGGAACAGATATATTCAGATATTTTTCACCTTGGAATTTATTCTGATAAATATATTCAGATATTTTTCACCTTGGAATTTATTCTGATAACAAGAAATGGCCATCTGACTGGCCGTGGGCAATGCTACCTTAGTCCTCACCACATGATGTTGTACAGATTATGTACGCGCGACTACCAAAACAAGTAGTTTGGGGCAAGCAGCGGTCTGACACAAATTAAAGACAGACATTAGCCTCCTGGATTAACTATTAAAGCTAATTGCACAGGGAAATACTACAGGTTTTGATCCATAGCCTGTAAATAGACAAGTTAAAGCATTGCTCTAAATCATTTAAGTGCAGCTTCTGCAGTGACCTTAAGGTAAGAGATCAAGAGTTTGTCTGGTTTGATCACTCTAGATAAATCTGGCTGTGAAAGTGAATTACACTATCCACTATCACAGTGCCCTTGAGGAGGGCACAACTACTGCAGCTGCCTTAAAAAAAAGCTGTTTGTTCTGGACAGGTATCAGGTTTCATGTGCAAGATTATAATAGAAGCAGCATTTAAAATAAAGTAAGTAAGTAAAGGGTAGATAAAAGATTCAGTTGTGCATTTAGAGATGAAATGTGCCTGAAAACACAATGCTGCGCATGTGGTGACGTAATGTCCCCATGAGGAGCAGTCTGGCCTCATGAGAATATTCCCTGCCTCCAACAGTCTCAGGCATGGCAACTTTGATACAATTTTAATGACCACATGGGGGGAAATTGGGTCAATGCTGCAGCAAAGGACAAAGAAGAGCACTGGAACTAATAGAACAGGTCGTTTGTAAAAGCTTTTAAAAGAAATAGCACAAACTGATGGAAAGTTGAATAGAAATCAATAGTAGAGTTGTAAATATAATAATATAATAGCAATGTCAGTGTAGTACAGCAGAACTCACTGCTTTATATTTAGAGGTTTTCTTTTGTTTCCCATTACAATGTGCATGTACTGTATTGACCTTTGGAACTGTCCCTTACGATTATACTAATCTTACGTAATAAGGTTAGTATAATCACAGTGTAATTCTATTTACTAGCCTACAGACCTGTCTTGTCTCACTCCCCAGAGGTGTCCTCCCTGCGCCAACATGGTGTTTATGAAGAGAGGGAGCGGGGAGGTGCTGTTGTTCATCCAACCTTAAAAACACACTGCGTGTGTGTATGTGTGGAGAATTCAACCAGCCAATACACCATGTTATTATTTTAATGAGAATGATAGTAGCAGAAGTTAAGCTTTTTAAAATAAACTATTATGAGCTACATTGATATCGTAGTGAAATGTGTTTATGTTTTCAGGGGTCGGCATGCTTCAACGCCAAACTGAAGTTTTTGGAGCACCGTCAGCAAAGGATCTCAGCGGTCCGGGCCAAATACAACAACCTGAGGAGAGAGCTAGAGCAAGCCAAACACAACCTCATGCTGGAGCCCGCCAAGTGGAACCAAGAGTGTCAGTCAAATTATTCTTTATTTGAAAAAATAAGCATGCAAATGATATTTTTCCTCTTTTGAAAATGAGAATAAATGCATATTTGACCATATTCATTAGAAATGTTACAAATATACTGACACAAAAGCCTACGTTAAATCAAAATCTCTACCAATCGACTAATTCAATTTGCAATCAATATAGTGCCAGATCATAACAGTTGTAGTAATCTCATGACACTTTCCAGTGTCTAGACCATGCAGGACATCATCATCACCACAACAACAGGCTTGACCAAACAATTAATGCATTAATGAGACATGAATGTGTACTGATGACGAGGGAGAGAAGAAGAGAAGACCTCAGTGCATCATGGGAAGTTCCCCTGCAGTCTAGACGTATAGCTGCATGACTAAGAGATGATTCAGGACTCACCTGAGCCAGATCTAACTATAAACTCTATTAAAAATGAACTGAAATGAGAAACTGATTCTAAAAAAGTTGCTGATTAATTTAATTAAACAAACAATGGGTTTGTAGTATGACAGCATTTCAACAGGGGGGAGAATGCTACTCTTACTGGGACAGTATCCAAAATATTTCCTCATAACCATCATTAGTATTATCCTTAGCTCTATTTGTAAATTTCTATTATAACACATTATATTTTTCACTGTACACAAAGTATATGGTGCTGTTAAGCAAGATGGAACAGAAACAAGAGTGCCTTTAGGCTACTTAATCCTTTCCTTGACTGAGAGACAACATTGGGAGGTTTTATATGGGAGTGTCTTGGAATACCAGTAACTGTGGTGGTTTGTGTCTTGAAATTAAGAAATCTCTGCATCTGTGAAGAATTTATTAGTCATTAGTACACCCTGCAGATAAGTTATGGCCATGGGAATCGGCCAAAAAATCGGCCCTGGTATTTTGGACCAGAGCAGCCCACAACAACTCCACCCGGGCAAATGCACGGTATGCCAGATTGCCAGTCCGTCCCTGGTTATGGCTAATGTTTTACTGGTACTCAGCTTTAATATCATTGTAATATAGTCTACATATAATTCCCACTTCAGTATCCCTTTGCTGTCCTTCTCCAGTCGACCTCTGGCAGACCTTCGAGGTGGACTCCCTAGAGCATCTGGAGGCCCTTGAAGTGGTGACGGCTCGGCTAGAGGACAGGGTCAACGTCTGCAAGGCCAACGTCATGATGGTCACCTGCTTCGACACCAGCACCAGGAAACGGCACAAGAAGCGACGGAGACGAGCGCCAGAGCAGAGAGCCCTGAAGGCAATCTGAATCCTCTTTTCCTCCTGTGTTTTATCTAGTAGCACTGACATTTTTGGATGATATAATCAAAATGTGTACACCTGAAACACACTTTAATGCACAATTTATGTTCTCAGCACACACTACGTTACCTCTGGTCCCTTTGGATTAACCAGGGAACTCAGATTAGAGTCACGTACAAAGGGCTGATACTCACTACAGTTTCTAACCTTTCTTTCAAACATTTTGAAGATCCAAAAAAATGTCATGACCTTAAAAAGGACTTGCAAGTATCAACTCAGCTCAGTGTAGCATTTAATGCCAACAGGTCATTTTAGTGTAGTTAATGGACAAATATTGTAATCTTTCATCTCCTGGCAGAGAATCTGAGTATTCAGGTCAGAAAACTTTGCTTTAAGGTGACAAAAAACACACAACAAAAGAAAGGCTCCCTTTGGATTTAATATAGACAGTACACTTGATATTAGATAGAACTGTATAGAAAGTTAACATTTTTGCAGGGTTACTCACTGAACACTTTTATCAGTTTGTTTAAGGCCATTACTGGACGATTTGACACATACCTCATACCTCTTTTTACACATGACTGTTAAAGCAAAAGTAGCTGTATTATTTGAAAAAAAATTTCACCACACACACTTTACTGTGATCTTTCATTTTTTAAAGCTTCTTATATGTTGAACTTCTGATTTGATGATCAAATGTGATTGCAAAACTTAAAGCGGTCTCAGACCCATTAACTATCTTGAAAATGTTATTTTCTGAAAAGAGTGTTCAAAAGCAAATATGCCATTTTGTATATAGATTTTGGTGCTGAATACAATTCTGAAAATTAATTTGTGTGTTTCAAATCTTTTGAAACTAATGTAAAAATGCTAATAATTAGAAGGATGCTGGGTTGAGGTGTTTTTTTTAGGGATCAAAGCTGTCAGTAAGCTGTGGAAAAAGTGACTGAGCTGTCTGAGAAGGACGGGTGCCCAGTGATCAATAAACTGGCTGTTAGAACACATTAGTAAATGTTTGGCGGCAGAATAAAAATGTGGATTCTACTCTCAGTGTAATGGAGGAGTAATTACATTAAAGGAATAACGTCATCATGTCTGTAGAACCTCATGGCTCTGAAGCCATTGAGCCAATAAGAGAGGATGGAGTGATGCATACTAATCAATGCTAGATTTTTTTTTATACCTGGATCGATGCATTTAAATGTACAGGACACACACACACACACACACACACACACACACACACACACACACACACACTGGAAGTCTGTTTTGTGAATCCTATTAGTCAGCATGTTGTATGTCACTGTTAATAAATGACCACAGCTCTCAGTGATTTTATGTGTATCCTTTTGTTAAAATGAAAGTCATTATGCAGCTCCTGCTCATGCTTCCATCACATTTGTTTGTCTGTTTGCAGTGATCAGCATTCATGTGTATTTGTGTAAGTGTGTGTGTGCAAAGAGAGAGAGAGAGAGAGAAAGAGAGAGAGAGAGAGAGAGAGAGAGAGAGAGATGTGATGCAGTATAACAACTACAGGATGACTTTTCATGCCGTCCACAGCAAATTAAAAGGTAATGAGAGCGAGCAGAGTTGAGCCCTAAAGCGTCCCAATTATAACGTCAGACTCATTACAAGAGAGAAAAAAACCCAACAACACACACACACACGCACACACACACACATACATGGACTCACACACACACACACACACACACACACACACACACACACACAAATATTCCTTCCTTCCCTGACTTTGCCTTTCCTCTCTTTCTGCTCCACTTCCTTATTATTTAACATCATTTCAAGTTCCACAAACTCGCAGGCATTATTGCTGTGTGTGTGTGTGTGTGTGTGTGTGTGTGTGTGTGTGTGTGTGTGTGTGTGTGTGTGTGTGTGTGTGTCCCAAATTAGATGCTCAGCATGGGTCTGGATCTAATTTGGGATGAAAATGTGGGAACTGCATCACTTTAGGTTTACACGAGTACTTTATGGTGCTATTCATTATTATTTTTTAATTACGATCTGCTACATTTCTTCTTCTGAGAAGTTTAATGTAATTTAACAAACAAGCCTTGTGGCAGATGATTATGTAAGCCTGTTCAAATAAATTAAAAAGCCACAAATGTTACGTGTTCAGGTGCCATCCTGCATCCCATTTTTAAAAAAGTAATCTGCTGTTCTCATTCTTCTTATTCTTTCCAACTCCTGCACTTCAAACACATACAGTAGGTGTGATACTATATGTGGTGATCGAAATGTTACTACGCTCACATACCATTTGCCAAATATCAGAGACCAGACATGAATACAGACTGAGGGGAACTCATTACTATTTACTTCACAGGTTACATGGAGGACTTATTTATTATTATTATTGATGGAAATGTAAACTGATTTCCAGATTTGAATTCTAGTCAGTGGGTGATTTAAAATCTCCCTGCATTACCTCATAAGTTTCTTGAAAAAGTCCTTCTAGTCACTCGAAAGTGTCCCACACACATATCCTCCCACATGAATGGTTACCAGCTTTTGTGAGGGGTAGGGATGAGTTATTCCCTTTTTAGAATATAGACCATATAAACCATAAATTGGAGGACACAGAACATGACAGCCTGCTGATGGTTTCCCAGAACACGTGTGCATGCTGCGGACTGGAAACAAACTCAAACTATATTTTGTTTATTTTCACATTTAATGTGACTTTTTGTTGCTCATATGGGTCTGTGTTTTCGATTATTGTTCATTTATTATACATTATTCAAATTTAAAAAATGTTGCTACATCCTCAATTTAAATACCTCATTTAGGAATACATATTCATGTTTGCTACTGTAGGATCTATCAAGAAATATTTGTCTCCTATTCAAGAATTCACAAGCACTTGTATATGGTGCAGTGTGCAGTGGAGAGGGTTGCACTGATTTGCACAACTGTGATATTTTCTGGATTTAAGGTTGCCTGTATATCTTTTGATGCCTGCTGCTGGCTATATAAATGATAGACTTAAATAGTGAGTTGATGATGGAGTTTGTTATTCAGGTAAGACATCACAATTATCACAATGACTGTCCCTCATCAATCTGATCAATCTAATGAATTCACATGTGTTTTCCATTCTGCTTATGTAACAGTAACAACGCAACGTAAAGACCGTGTACGTCTGCACTATTTCCCTTCTAATCCGGTGTAGGGTTTTTATCATCCGCTGTTACGTAACGGCCAGAAGCCAGTGTGACACATCTGCCAGAAGATGGCAGCCTCCACCACATTGTGAAATAAATAAATAAACATGTAGGAATATATATTTTGTAATGAGGTGGGAGGGAAAAAAATCCCCGGATTGGACCGTAAACAAGAAGCATGACAGAGTCAGAGAGACGGACAGAGAGATGACAGGGTGATGTGGAGCCCGCTGTGAGCCGACACGGAGGAGGAAAAACACCGAAAGGCTGTTGGGAGCACGCTGATGTACAGGCGACTAAACTGGGAGACATCATACAGAGGTGAGCGCATGTGTCCATAACACGGTCCTGTGTTGTGATCTCCGGCATTAACTTGCCGTATGGTGCAGAGATGCTTGGACATATGTATATACCTCGCCATAGAACACTATCTTCCACTGGATTTAAGATGGATGTCGCAGGAAAAATGGGAAACACTAAACGTTATATCATTTTTTATAGAGATCACGCTTATTATGAGGATGCTGCATGTGTTGTTGTTGTTTTTTAGCCTCACAGTTGGAGGATCGATGCAGGCTGAAAAAAATAACAGCGTGATTGAGCGCGAGAGAGTTGGTGGTGGTTGGTGGTCGCAGGAAAGCGCCAGCGGCACGCGCACCCGACGCACGCGTTAAAGCGGACACGTGCACACGCACGCACGCACACCCAGCCACCCACCCCACTTGTTTTAGTCAATTCAATGGAGCCACCGCAGTCAAAGTTAGAAACAAAAGCTGCTCATGTTTTAAACTATGAAGACTTTAATGTCTGACGGAGCTGTTCAACAGTCATGGTGGCCTGTATGTTCAAGCAAGATTGCAGCATTTTGTCAGCAAGAACTAACAGATGTAAAAACCATAATGAAGTGTTCAAGGGTGCCAGTATTTTAAACAAAATTTATAGGTAATGTGTGTCAGAATTAGAAGGAATAGGAAGGAATATTAATTACCATAAGTATCCTTAAGTACGTTTTAATTTGTCTATAATAACCATAGACTGTATAAAATATGGACGTCGTATCCGTGATGTCACACAGGTTTTTGAAGAGCTGTTGTGAAGAGTGTGGAGACTGTGGCCATTGCGAACTTGGCAGTCCTGCCTCCGTGACGTGCCGGCTAATCTAAATATCGGCAAAGATGTTGAGCGTCTGTGGAGCTTAAGAAAAATTTGCTATAGAGACCAAAACTGTTTTTTGTACCAGGCTGTAAACATGTTTACTTCTGCTGTGAAGTTGGACATCTTAACATGGGGACTTATGAAGTTTGACTTGTTTTGTAGCCAGCCTAATGTGGCTGTTTGAGGAACTGCAGTATTGAACAGTTGTTTTATCATTACCTTAGAATGACTCCATTTATATCTGCAGAGTGAGCGGGTCCTTTTCCACAGAGTCTGTCATGTTGAACCGCCGTGTTTCTACAGTAGCCCAGATGGACAAACTAAACGCTGGTTCTAGATAGGGCTTTTTGCATCATGGCCACTCCTACACACTTGGAGAGGGAGGGTGAGGTGGGTGGTGTTCAGTCGTGCAATCTGCAACTTCATTAGTAGATGCCACTACAGTTAGTTAAGTGGTTTTAGAGTGAATATTTTTAAATCAATAATAATTGATAAAGAATCAAAGAAAACATTTATATATATAAAACTTTTTATATAACGTTTTTAAATCTAATTGATAAAGATCACAAGAAAACATTTTATATACTAGCTATAGATATATATATATTATATAATATATATATATATATATTATATATAAGATTTTTTTTTATAATTTTTTTTTATGAACTTTTTTTTTTTAAACAGACCACTAGCAATTCACAGGAGAATCTACACAATATAAAAACAAACCGAGACTGTCATAATGTGTTTTAGTGATATTTCCACAGATTTTTATATTTAGCCTCCCCTGCATCATTCTTATCTTCATGCTACACATCCTTGTGAGTCAGTCCCCGCTCCCAGCGTTTGTACTTTGTGTCACATTCCATGTTGCAGAATTCACAACGTTCATGTGACTGTTATCGTGCTGTGTGAACTCAGAGTATCACACAGCTTTCATGCCCTCAGACCACTCAGGCTGAAAAAGTAGGTTTCATGAGGCGGAAATATTTTTATAGAGAGGAAGCCATGTTTTTTTTCAAGCTTGTGGTGGAGCTTGTGTATAAATTTACTCCAGTATTGCACACATTTGTGACATGGTTCCCACTAGAGAGGCTAAGACAGGATGCAGGTGTTTACCTGTAGTCTAAAAGCAGGGAATCGTCTGTGAAGCCAAAATGCAGGAAAACACATTTAACTAAAATAAACAAACAGATGAAACACAAACCTTTTATAATGCTGTTTGCTATCTTCCTATGCTAATTACATTGACAGGACCGGTTAGAGGTTAGAGTGACTGCCCTGTAAAAGGTCATTCATCCTGATAATGTCAGCCTTTTGTCAACAGCTACAGGTACACCCATATGAACTTACTGTGAAATGACCTACATGAGAGAGAGAGAGAGAGAGAGAGAGGTTGAGATGATTGCATAAATTAGGTGCTATAAAGCTAGATATAAAGATGAAATCCAGTGGTACACATACATGTCATATGATAAAAAAGAACACTGTACATTAAAAAATCAGATGTGTAACAATTCATCTTCAGCACTTACTGTATATTTATGTTATTTTGCTGTAGTGTTCTGTACCCAGTGAGGCTGAAACGAACTATTTTAAATTATTCAAATTCTCAGTTAATTTTCAATAAGTAGTAATAGTCAATTTTTTTTTTTTTATATATAATGAACCATTCAGTCAATCAAATGTCAGAAAACTGTGGAAGATGCTTCAATGTTGGAACAAGAGACTGTCTGTCAGTTGGTCACCATTTTGGACCTCAGACTGAAACATCCCGACAACCATTCGCAGCAGATTTTTATAAAGAAAGTCATAGTTCCCATAGGATGAACCTGGATGCTGACTGACTTCTCCTCTCGCCACACATCTATAGGATGGACTGCCATGAAATTTGGTTATTTGGAAGTGGTTACAATTAATGAATTCTAACCACTTCAATGATCCTTGAAATTCCTCTGACTTTTCATGTCGCATCATCATTGTCAGACTCTTTGGCGTCATCCTTAGCTGACTAGCAAATGGTAGCGTGTTAACACGCTGAACTAAAATGGTGAACACGGTAAACATTAAAGGTGTTGAACACTATCAACATCACATGCTGTGTTAGCATGTAGCTTAAACCCCATGGCTGTACATTTGGTAAGTTACAGGGCAGCTATAAAGCACTGGACGCTGGCATCCACGAGGCAGCACCTGTCATAAGGGTTAATTTGCAACTGATTTAAAGGACCAGTAGTTAGGCTTTAGTAGCATCTATCGTTTGCTGATTGCAACCCCCTCGCCTCACCTGCTCCTTCCTAATGTGGACGAGAAACTACAGCGAGCATGAAAAGCATGAAAGGCCCTATCTAGAGTCAGTTGTCCGATCTGGGCTACTGTAGAATTATGAATGTTCACCATGGCAGACTCTGTGGTAGAGGGCCAACAGTGTCTTACATGCTGGACCTTACATTTACATAAATCACATTCATAAATGCAAGTTATAATATGTTGACCCTCCTGTATAAACCTTCCTGGGTATGTGAGAATTGATTATTCTTTACAGGGTGAAGTCTGTCTGCACTGTGACATACTTATTGCTAATTATTCTACAGTACTATGACATACTGAGGGTTATTCAGAGTGGAGCACTCTGCCATGCCTCGATGGGCAGTCATGGTTTAGACACAAAGACAACCCTTTCAGTCGGTGACATAACTGCCATTTCACCAGCAATGCTGCTTCTTTTTGCATTCAGATCTCTCTTATTTCTCAATTCATGTGTCCTCTCCTTCTCAGAACATACCGCAGCATGCATGAGGCATACCTTATGTTCTCTTTTTAAAATGTACCTATTTTTTGACAGCTTCTTGGGGACAAGGAAAGGAGGCTACACTGAATTCTGCACGTAAGAGAAACACGCAGATGACTGTGGAGAGAACATCATCCTCCACAGCCCGGCCTTTATAGACGATGGACAAATCAGCAAATGTCTCTTTTCTTGACCACCCAGGAGAGGCGATGGAGGGTTAATCATATGCTCCGTCAAGAGTGATCACAAACCAAACCAGCAGAGACCTCATTCTCCAGTACTCAAGACGCCATTGAATTCTTTCTGGGGGCGACAAACACATAACCCACAAATTTGCTTATCTCAGTCAAAGGAAGCGCGTTGATAAAAGTCAAGAATAATTTCTGTTTTTCCAGCCACGGCCTGCTGGAGGTTCTCAGAGAAGCTTTTGGGAGGGTGATGGGTAACAAGAATATCATTCCACCTAAAGGTCCCGACAGTGGGACTACACAGAGAGAGGAAGACGTTTGCACCAACAGTGTCACAGGTAATATACATCTTATTGCTATCTGTACGAATGCTTTTTATGGTTGTACACCTCAGTGAGTATTGCCTTTTCTGCAGTATCAGCTAATGCAAATGGTAATGTCACTCTTAAATATAAATGTCATTACAGCTCATTTATTTAACAACTATAGACTTAGATAAACCTCATAGCACAGTAGAGAGACACAGCAGAACAATAACACACATTATTCTGCAGAGAGCTGCAGACTGAAAGCTTTTCAGAACAACTCAAAGCTTATCATCCATCTGTAGACCGGTTTTCCCACAGTGCTGTGGTGTGCCGGAAAAAACAGAGCTTACGATGATCAGGGTAATACTAAGCCGCAAGGAAGCCACAGCCAATACTCTTGGATGTTTGCGATGTACTAAAAAGCTGGAGCTGATTGGCTATGTTATGTAAGAGTTGCACTGTGCACAACTATGGATAATGGTAACTAATTGTCATGTTTTGGTGTGAGTGATGAACATGTATCATCAGTATGCTTTTAGCAGGAACATGTCTTTTATTCTCCATTAAAAATGAGGTCCACATTTGGTCATATGTGCCAGAATATGCTAATCTGGTGTACCAAATATTTCATGGCCTGAATTCATTCGTAAAAGTATTGATGTGCTCTCAGTTTGCATGCCTGCTTCTGATTGGAGGTTTAACTCCTGGTTAACAATGATTATGATGAATGCAGGATTTAGCTACAAGTGCAAACATCAGTTAAATACGGACAGTGGTTCACACCAATTTCCTAAAATAGCCCATACAGTTACAGCTAATAGTGACTAATTGTCACAGTCACAAGTGAATTTCCCCATGGTGGGATACATAAAGTATATCTAATCTAATCTAACGATACAGGCGAGGTGCTGACAGGCTGTCACTGATGGAAACCCACTGTGGTAACAGCCTGTTTGTCATTTAGCATCTACCATGTCTTCCTGGGTTCCCATGTCACACACACACACACACATACATGAACACACACACATACATGAACACACACACACACACACACACACACACACACACACACCCATACATGAACACACCCAAAGGTAAATACATTGTACGTTGTAAAATATTTTCTCTTTGTTAATCAGGTCATTTAAACTAATGAGGAGATTATACAGCAATATTTACAGGCTTTTTACTGTAATTTGTAAAATAGTTGTTATGTCCCTTTAAGTAATAATGTACAGCATACATTTTTGTACCATTAAGCTTATATTTCTATCATCTATTAATTACATGTTCAACACAGCAGTACAGTACAGTACAGTACAGTACAGTACAGTACACAGCAAAGAAATTGTGATCAGAATTTACAAATCAAGCCTGTTGGAAGTTACCATCATGTTTCTGAAACATCAGGTATATTTCATTCTACTGTTTGTTTGTTTCCAGGATGTGTCTCTGGAGACGGACCGCTGGGCCCCAGCCCGGAGCTACTGGCCTCTCTTCAGTCCCTCCGAGAGAACAGTGACTACACACTGCTGCCGCAATCCCTGCATCAGGTGTGTGTGCACCAGGATATTTTTTCTCCCATATCCACAGGGAATATATGTCTTTATTTAGTCAGAATGGCTTCTTGTGTGGGTGTGTATGCATCTACATATGTTCATGAGTTTCTAGATGCTTACATCTGCAGTATGTGTGCGTGTGGCAGTCTTCCTGTGTGACCTGATTCCAAAGTCTATGTTTTCACAGTTAGCTGAGACAAATGTAACACATCTCTCATCTGGTGTTTCTCAGACTTTCAAATAAGCTTGGTAGAACATGCAGGTAGCTCGGTTTATACTTTAAAAAGGTCAGCTGTCTGTGAATCTTAAACATTCCCTGCAAATGCACTGCTTACGTAGACATCAGCTGTCATTACTGAAGCAGAAAAGTTTATGCAACCCCTGTACTGTGCTGGTGAAGGGATTTGAACTGGCAACCTCTGCTCTTTTGTTCATCTCCTGCTGCCTCCAATGCCTTAGATCACAATTACAGCATTCAAATGGAGATGCTAAATAGAGGTGTGATAAATAGAGTTTGGTTCAGTCTCTGTGTTTAGTTGGAAAGGATCACAGCAGTGGTTTTATGTTGCAGGTGCAGGTTGCACTTTGACAATATGATTCACTTACTCACACAGCTATTCCAGCACCTTGAAATCATGTAACGAAGGCAAAGCTGTTTCACTTCAAATAATAAGAAAGAAAAGGAGAATTTGTTCATAGCATAAATATACTCCAGTTACAAGGAATTTGACGTGAGTAATGGTTCTGTGTTCAGTATGTAGGCCCCCTTTTAGCAGAAACATGTCTTTGATTCATGAGACATGAGGGTCCATATTTGGTTATATCTGCCAGCATCTGCTAATCTGTTGTACCAGACCTGAAATCGTTTGATAAATATGAAACATACCCAAAATAAAATCAGGAAAATGAAGACAAAAGAATTCATCAAAGCAGCAGAAGAGTGTGTTAAAAAGACTAATTTCTAGGCTTTCATGTACGTTTTCACATCTGCCTCTGATTGGAAGTTTGGCTCTTGGTGAACCATGATTATGATAAATGCAGGATACAGCTACAAGTGCAAACATCATCAATTAAATGAGAGAATGCAAGAAGGTTGTTGAATTAACAGGGAAGATATGTGTGCAAGAAGCAAGTTCCTACTAACATGAATGGAAAATAGTTTTGCTGATAAACCTGCATCAACATTTTCCTTTAACTGCTTCTTGTAATACTGTGTTGTGTTTGATAATATTTATAAGGCAGCTTCTTTTCATCTCCATCATGAATAACAGTTTTAGGGTTGTTCAGCTGTAGTTTCAAGTGAAATGGATTTCTGGACTTGCCGTGGAGGAGGGATCTTTTACATTTCTGTGGTCAACGATGTCATGATTTAGCTCAAGATAGTGAACCCAAATGCAGTCATGATGGTGGAATGAACAAAAGGAGACTAATAACTTTTTACGAACTGGCAAGTAAACACAAAAAAACAAAACAAAGGCTGCTAAGGAGTATGGGCAAAAAACAAACTAAACGCAAACATTAAGGATAAAACTACGAGCAAAAGTCCAACAGTGAAAACTACAGAACTCAAAGTTAATATGAGCAAGAGCGCAGAATGAAGCACAAAGACAGCACTGAGGAACAGAACATAGAAGACATGACACTGGCACCAAAGAACAGAGGGAATAAGGTCTATACGAAGGTGAAGACAAGTGAAAGTAATCAGGATGGAACAGACGATCAAAACTGGTGGGAAACCCGTCAAAAGCAGAAAGTGAAGTTAGACAGGAGGAGAGAGGAGTATTTCAAAATAAAACGGAAACACTAAACATGACACCCAAACCCATGGCAAAAGACCCATCACTATGTAATCTGTCCACGCCAACTATAGGACTGCCACAAACGATTATTTTGATAGTCGACTAATCACCGATTATTTTTCGATTAGTCGACTAATCGGATCATACGTAAATTGACCGTCCCGGAGAGGGGCTGGTGGGCGGGCACTGTAAAGCTCGCGGACGGAGCCGTGAGCCACCTTCACCCCCAAGTCTTTCCATGCCAACCCAGAGCCGCCGCGGAGGAAATGCGCCCGGCAGAGGCCAGCCAGTGCCGGGGAGAGGTCCCACGAGGGGATCCTCCGGCACCGTGCGGCCGTCCCTGACCCGCCGAGTTGAATCCCCCAGGCAGACTACACGGAAGTTGCAGAAAAATCGTGGTGATTGGTTAAAATTGCAACACCGCCCTGAATTCACGGGGATTCACTGAAGTTGCGTTGAAGTTGCAAATCGCAACATTGTGAATTCCTGGAGGGTCTGTGTTATGGTATCATATACGGTACAGTCAGGCCTGACACCAATTAGGGGTGTGGGTGTGTGTGTGTATGTGACAGAAAGGCAGACACGGCAGTGGAAGCTGCAGCCACAGTTTCGAGAGAAAAGCAAAGTAAAAAAAACAACAACAAAAAATTATACATCGACTACTAAATTAGTTGTCAATGATTTTGTTCGTCGACATAATCGTGACTAATCGACTAATCGTGGCAGCCCTAGCCTACTATGTGTTCAGTTCATTGATGCCAGTCTCTGAGAGAATATGCTTAATTAATTCCAAGTGTTGTTAACTGGGCTACTGTTTAGCCGACGCTGACAGCAACAAGTTCATAGAAAAACTACACAAAGTTCATAAATAATATACAGGAAAATACAGGTCACTGAGTAGAAAGAGTGTGCAAAGTTATGCTCAAAGGTTAATTTTCATAATTGATTAGTCATTTCAGTCATTTTTCAGGCAAATCATTCTCTGGTTTCAGGTTGACATATACCGTATGTGATTGATGTATTAGATAAATTGATAATTTAAATAATCATTAGTTGCTGCCCTTAAACTTCCTGCTAGCATGGAATTAAAGAGGATGTTAAACGTCCCCATCTCTAGATTTACCAAATCATATAGTCTGATGATCATATAAGCTGATGGGAAAAAAGCAGAGACACGTTAATCCGGACCATGAGTAGTTGCATGTGACTTCACGTCTGACAGGGTGTCTGCATGGTTCTGCCTCTCGGTATGGTGCTGTCATGTGATCTTCATCTTTGAAGGAATTTAGTGAATTTCAAACATAAACATCTACATTTGGTTGAAAAGCCTAATAAGTGTTTGACAGGAGTGAAACAGCATCATGGTTTAAGGTCACTGTGGGCTCTGATGCTGATGTTTCACATTGGAAAGCTGTCACATGACTTGTTTCAGCGTTATTTTGATTCACAGTACAGTTCTGTATACCACACAATGACTATGTGAATCAGTGTACTGTACCTCCTGTTTGTCCAATTATCTTTCTTTTTTTTTTTCAGATTGCAGAGGCCTACTCGATCAAAGAGGACTGTATCCTTTCAAGTGCATGGTGACTTCTGTTTTTATGCATTGTGCTATTTGACAATCCTTTCCAGCTGAGTCGTGACTGAGTGAGACTGGCAAGTGTGATCATCACAAAAATGTAAGAGTGCTTCTATCTCAGTGAAAACCGAGTTCATGGTCTACAGGGACAAATCAATAATATTCAAATATATGAAAATGTAAAAGCAAAATATGTCAGAGGATAAGAAGTTTGTTATTCATCTTTCCCTGTCTATGCTTCTACATCTCGTTGTTGTTTTCTATCTGTTCATTTGTCTCTCAGTCACTCAGGGTGTTCCCCATACTTTGGCTCAAAGCCCTGAAGGCTTGCAGAGGTAGTTTCCTTTGGCTCTGTTTCTGCTGTTGGCCTGGCAACAGTTGTTAGCCTGTATTGCTGCAAGGAGGACGGTTTGTGTTTACAAGTTTATGTGCGAGGGGGAAGAGAACAAGATAAGGAGAGAGAAAATGAGAAGGCCTAATGCATGGCAAGGAAGGATTATGACACAGAAGGTGTTTAGTCGCAACAGCTCTGTGGCTGGTTACTGAAAGAAAGAAAAAGAAAAGGTGGAGAGACAAAGGCTGAAGCATTTCAGTCTTCTATTTGACCTTTTGCATGTTTTGTGCACCATGAGTCCCCAGACTCCATATGGTTCATTCAAACAAGAATTATGTATGCAAAGTATAATTCAGTGCAACATGAACATTAAATTAACATGGTTCCAAGTTCTTGAAAACCTTGAAAGTTTGTGAATTTGAGGGAAAAGTTTTTTAAAATAGACATTAATAGACATAGGTCACTGACAGTGCTTACATTTTTATATTTTGTGCAAGAATTCTTTTTTTACTTAACATTAGCAAACAGACTGTGTTCTGCTATTGTTCATTAGTTTAGAGGTGCTGTTTTGATGTGTTTTTGTTATTTGCTAGTAGCGTAGTTAGTGAGGTTTTTCTTTCTCGTTTTGATTTTCTAGTTAGATAAAATAGGCTTTGTTTAGAGTTCTCCTTTTGTTATATTGGTTTGTTCGTTTAACAGCACGTGCTCGCCCTTATTTCCCTTTTGCCTCACCTCCTTTTGTTAAAAACGATCTCAACTTTTATTTAATAAACTACTTTTGTTTAATAACCTTTAAAATCTGTTTTTATGTTATTTCTTTCATACCCCTTTCATATGGTCGTAACATAATTCTTCTTGTTGTAACAGGAATTAACATTGATCCATGTGTCAAATTATGCAATGTGAGGTCCTTAAATTTGAGGGAATTTGGCCTAGGAAGTCCTAGTCTAGTCTAGTCTAGTCTAGTCTAGTCTAGTCTAGAGGGCTGCAGGTGTCATCAAACTGACCCAGTCAGTAAATACTAAACCTGTAGTTAATCTGAGATGTTTGATTGAAAGTCTTTAACTAGTGATGCTACCAGACCAGTGGGCCATCCAGTTCCTTCAGTTAGAGAAGCTCTATCATGAACGTCTGCTGTCTAACCTCGCCGCCCTGCAGGAGAACTGGGGTAAAACATGCATCTTTTTCTTCTCTCTACATGCTGTATTATCAGTGATAAAGAACCTAAATGTAATTCTGTGAAAAAGTGGCTATGTGCATTTATTTTCTGTGCACCTCTACCCCACATGTGTTCCCAGAGAGCCAGTTGAGGGAGAAGAAGAACACTGAGAGTAGTTTGCCCACTGAGACAGATGGCATCAGCCAAAAACACATTGAGACCCTGAGCCAGATCTGCAGGACACACCTCAGGTATACCACAACACATCGACAGGGGATTTGATGAAATCTCTTCTGTCTGATGCCTTTTGTGATCAGCCACAATACTTCCCATAAATAAAGTCAGATGCAGACTTTCCACACGTTTGTGTCTTTGACACCTCAGTACACAGACAGCAAAAACATTCACTATAAACAGCTCGACTAGATTCCCTCATGCCATTTCCTCCCATTACTTTCATCAGACTAAAACCTTTTAGTGCCCAATTTTGCTTTAGTGTAATCAACCTCTGTCTTTGTACCCCACTTGAGTATACAGACACACAAGGGAATCGTTGGAAAAATCTATATTTCTGACAGGGCAGAAAAGATTTTTGCAGGATTTCAATTTCCAGCAGACACAGACAAATAAATACCGCAGGTCTGCATGCCAGACGCTGTTGTGCCCCACATATCCTGTGACTCTCTTGGTATGTTATTGCAGCCCACAGTCATTTGGTGCAGGTGGATTTGATTTTTGAGGACAGATGCCAACTGCTGCTGGAGATGCCTGAGAAACAGAGATAGTTAATCTGCAAAAACAATTAAGCCATTTTTGAAATGTATAAAGAGCAACAGTTTGATTGATATTCCCTTTGGTGCGCAATAAGAAAAACATGATTTGAGATCTCCATTTTTGCAAATGAACCATATAAACATGAACCCTGTCTGACCTTTCTCTAACTCTTTGTCTCTGTGTCTTTTTTCTCTTTCTCCTGCTTTCTGCCTGGTTTTCCTCTGTATTGGTGTTCCATTTCTTGGCATCACTCAGACCAGCCATCAGTGTGGAACAGGTAAGACATGTTTCTATTTTGAAACAGAATATACTGTATATACCACATCTTCTGTGTTGCTGTATATTAATCTTTGTCCAGTTTTCTATAATAATAATTAAGTTTTATCTGCCATGTTTGATTCAACAGACCACACTGAATACAACGCCGTCAGACACTGAGAGCAAGAACGAGATGCTGCAATCCTGTCATGATGAAGGTAAACACGTGTTACTATCTAAGAGTCTGCAGCCACTGCTTTGGGACAATGCTAACATACTGATGTTAAACAGGCACAACATGTCTAATGCATGTTAGATTTGCAGGTATTTAGTCATAAATATTGGGCAGATGCTCGATCAGGGACCGGTGGTCCAGAACCTGCCTGCCAAAGCGGCCCACTTGTACTTTTTCACACTAAATGAAAATGATTTGATGTTATTTATAGGTTAGTATGCAATTATTTTAATAGTTCACCCCAACTTGAGTTTGGATTGGGCTGTTTATATCCCAAATTAGCTTGACACCCCTGGGCTAGATGAAAGGTCAGAGCATCAACAAAGTTATTACAATTCATCCTGTGAGTGACATCAGAATCAGAATCAAAATCACTTTTATTCACCAGGTATGTGAACACACGAGGAATCTTTGTACAAATAGATAGAAAAAACGCAGACATAAACAAGAACACAGACAAAGCTAGCTACATGTAAAAAAGGTGAATAGGTAAATATATATATATATACACACACATAAATATCTGTGTGTATAGACAAGAATTTTTTTTCTTTTTGGTGCATTTGTGCATAGTGCAAGGATGAGATAACAAATCTAAATATACAGTAGATTTTTTACAGGTGATGTTGCATTTGTCCAGTTTTGAGCTGTTCATCACAGAGACAGTTTGAGGGAAAAAACTGTTCTTGTGTCTGGAAGTTTTGGCGTACAGAGCTCTGTAGCGCCTCCCAGAGGGGAGAAGTTTAAACAGTTTGTGACCAGGGTGTGTTGGGTCTGCAGAGATGTCACTTGTCCGTTTCCTGACTCTGGACAGGTACAGGTCTAGGATGGAGGGCAGGCTGGCACCAATAATTTTCTCTGCAGGCTTTATTGTCCTTTGCAGGCTGTTCTTTTCCTGTTTGGTGACCGATCCAAACCAAACAGAGATTGAAGAGCAGAGAACAGACTGAATGATGGCAGAGTAGAATTGTGTCAGCAGCTTCTTAGGCAGATTGAGCTTCCTCAGCTGGCGCAACAAGTACAACCTCTGCTGTGCCTTTTTGATGATAGTGACTGTGTTGGTCTCCCACTTCAGTCCCTGGGAGATTGTGGAGCCCAGAAACCTGAAGGTTTCAACAGCAGTTCGGTGATGGTGATGGGTGGCAGAGTGGGGGGGCTTCTCCTAAAGTCTAATGTCATCTCCACAGTTTTGAGCGTGTTTAGCTCCAGATTGTTCTGACCACACCAGCAGACCAGCCGTCGATCTCTCATCTGTATGCAGACTCGTCCCTGTCCTGGATGAGGCCGATGACTGTTTCGTGTCGTCTGCAAACTTCAGGAGCTTAACAGACAGATTTCTTGAGGTGCAGTCGTTGGTTTAAAGGGAGAAAAGCAGTGGGGAGAGCACACACCCCTGGGGGGCGCCAGTGCTGATAGTCTGGGTGCTGGATGTGATGCTCCCCAGCCTCACCTGCTGCTTCCTGTCAGTCAGGAAGTTTGTAATCCACTAACAGGTGGAGGAGGGCACAGTGAGCTAGGTGAGTCTGGTGTGGAGGATGTCTAGGACAATGGTGTTGAACGCTGAACTGAAGTCCACAAACAGGATCCTGGCGTACGTCCCTGCACAGTCGAGGTGTTGGAGGATGTAGTGCAATCCCATGTTGACTGCATCATCCACTGGCCTGTTTGCCCGGTAGGCAAACTGCAGGGGGTCCAGCAGGGGGTCTATGATGTCCTTCAGGTGCGACAACACCAGTATCTCAAAGGACTTCATGACTACAGATGTGATGGCGACCGGCCTGTAGTCAGTCAGTCCTGTGATGGTGGGCTAATTGGGGACAGGGATTATTGTGGAGCGTTTAAAGCATGAGGGAACTTTGCACATATTTGATACATACATGACATGAATGTATGTATCAAATATAATGGTAATCCATCTTACAGTTGTGGAGACATTTACTAAAAATCATGTCAAATGTCTACCTGTTAGTGGTGCTAGATGAAAAGTTAGGAGATCACCAAAGTGACTATGAATGTACAGAATTTCTTGGCACTCCAGCCAAAGTGGTGGACCAAGTGACATTACTTTCTTTTCATCCAATTCTAACCTTCATCCTCCTTTAAATGTCCAAATTACCTCCTTTGACCTTGGTAGAGTTATCTGTTTCTGTCTGTATCAATACACACTAAGTTCACATACAGTAATACTCCATAATTAATAACCAATGTCCTGTTTCCCCCTAATCCCAGTCAACAAGCCTGAAACAACTCACCTGGACGTTGAACAAGAGCAAAGCATGAAGAGCTCAGAATCAGAGCTTCCCTCACCACACACAGGCCATCAGGAGGGAGGTGAGGAGGAGGAAGGAGGAGAAGAAGAGATGTACGAGGAAGGACAGGAAGTAGAAGTGGAGGAGGAGGAGGACGACGACGAGATGCCGCGTGAGGAGACACCAGAAGAGGAGGAGGTGAAGGTGGAGTGGCCAACAGGAGTCCCCCAGGCTTCAGACAAAGACCTGGCCAAGCTGTCCCACACAGAGGGGGTAAGAATACACTTTGTGTCTGTTGATTTTTGTTTGCTTTTATACTTGATATTTATTATTACTAGTGGAGATGAAGTAATAACTAAAAAGCATTTTGGTGAAACAGAATGTAATGTGGGTATGAGATGGATGTATAAAATAGAGCTGCTGATGAATATGGGAGGGTATAAATATCTTTTCCCACCCTGTATCTCTCTCTTGATCTTTTTCTTCTTTCCTTCCTGCCTTCTTTCCTTTCTCCTCACCATCCACGCATCATCTCCTGCATGCATCTATCCTACCTTCCTTCCTTCCTTCCTCTCATTGATCTCTGCTTTCACCGTCTGTTATACTTTCCATCTGCAGAAAGAAAGATTATTTGTTCAAGTTTTACTCTCTCTCACAGCTCTTTGTCTTTAGTGGGATACGCCCATGAATAATCTCTGAGGTCCCTAGGTTAGATCATCGCCATCTACTCTATGTTCAGAAACCTCCACCCATGTTCGCTGGTGTGGCCTGACGCTTGGGATTGTCTGCCCTGCCAAATGGGTTAGATTACTGAGCCAGGGCCTGAGCCAAGACATCATATTCTGCCTCAAACACTGCTGAAAGGGCTGGGTGGGGAGGTGGCTGGTTCTTCCTAGAGGTGGAGATTAAATCAGAGCTATTCCAAACAATTAGTACTGGCTGAGGGCGTAGCATTGATGGGGTCAGGATCATGGTAGTTATGTAATCCAGTGGAGGTTTAGTGGAGGGTGGGACCACTTTATTTTGCAAAGACAACAATAAAGTCACAATTTTATGAGGCTTTTAACCAAGCAAGTTTCTTCTCCTTTACAGTCACAAAAACATAATTTGTGTCACTAGACAGCCAATTCAGAAAATACAGCAATGCTGAAAGCTGGAATAAATGAATGCCAGTTAGCAATAAAAATAAATGACAAACCTCTGTTCAAAAGCATAACTTAATTTTTTTTTGGCTTGTGGTAGATATATATCATTATCAGCATATATTTTGGTTGTTAAGTAAGCAATTTAAAAATGTATCAAGCCTGTCCTCCCAACAACTCAGTACATATCTTGACCACCCTTCTACCACCCATCAACTAATTTAAGGGTTCATTTTATTTATGTAAAAATAATTCATTTTTGTCCTCAACTCAAGGGTATCCACATATCCAGTATAATCATTATAGCAATTAGTCCGGTATTTCCTCTCCTGGCATTCCTGACAGACACATGTGAAGCCACAGTGTCTCTCTCTCAAAAACAAGCCCATTTAGTCTGATAGCTCGTTGCTCATTCAGTCCTCAGCAGGTCACTGTTTTGACCGGCTGAACAAAACTGAGCAGCAGGCAGCAGCATTAGTTTATGGGCTGTATAATAGATCACTTTGTTGACAGTGAGATATGTGAGAAAGCCACACTGTGTCCTTTCAAACACAGTGGAATGAAGTCTTAGAGCACAATAAAGCGTTCAAAATATTTGAAAGACATGTCCTTCTGTTGTGGATGAGTCATTTTTTAGGATGTTTTGTGGCTTTGGACGTTTCCCTTAGTTCAGTTCTGTTTGCTGCATATCTGGCATGCCACCTGCTGGCTGGGAGATCATGAGTTACATGGCTCATATCTACTGCTAATGTTCATGTATTCATACCACTACCACTAACTCATAGCACCTTGTGCTTTAAAGATTGCTTAACAAAATGCTGTGTGTATTTGCCAGCTTCCTGTAAATGTGGCTTGATGTTGCATTAGATTTTTAGCCATGCTTGCAGCATAGCTTTAGGGATGACAATGTCGGTCTGTCAGTTGATCCACCACATTGGTCCAGAATGAAATATCTTAACAACTACTGGATGGATGACACTTCAAACAGACATTCATGATCCCAAGAGGATGAATCATAAAGATCCTCTGACTTAGTGTCAGCCCTCTAGTGCCAGTGGCAGGTTGAAACATTTGACTTTTACAGAAATATCTCAATATATATACATATATATTTACAAATATCTATGATACCCAGAGGATGAACCCTAATGACTTTGGTAATTCTCTGACTTTTCCTTGCACTACCAGCAAGTCAGAAAATTCACCTTATCTGTGAAATATCTCAATATCAACATGACTTCTGTGAAATTTTGTAGAGACATTTGGATCTCCAGAGGATGAATCCTGCATATTTTTGTGATCCCTTCTAGTGCCACCTTAAGGTCTACATTAATGGTTTTCAGTGAAATGGCTCAACTAGAATTGGATGAATTGCCATGATATTTGGTTCAGTCATGATGACTTTTCCTCTAGCGCCATGACCAAATTGTATACAAACGACATTTCCATCATCTTCAGCTACACTTAGCATTAAATGTTAATTAGCAAATGTTACAATGCTAACATGCTAAGCTAAACGGTGTACATGATAAACATCATGCATCAACATGGTAGCATGGGAAAGAACCACAGGTCAGATTCGAATCCTGGGCTGCCGCGGCAAGGACTGTAGCCTTTGTACAACTGAGCTAAACAACACTCCATATTTTTGATGTTTTAAAAATTTAATTACACTGCTTTCTACAAAATGTTACTTTTTTGTGACACTTTTTCATCAGTGGCAAGAGCTGCACTATAGGAAATTAGTGTGAAAAGCTGTGAAATAAAATAAAATAACTATAAAATCTACCTTGGATACTGTCCCAATCACCTTTATACTTTCTTTTCAGTTCTCACGTGGTTTATATCTGGACTGATCTGGAAAAACGTTTCTGCTCACACTCACAATTATTACTTGTTCTTACAGTTTCAAAAAACAACAACAAAACATGCAGTATTCCGCTTTAATGTCACAATTTCCACAGTGGTAACTCCAGAAAATTCAGATTTGACCAAGTCAAACATGATATACTAATGTATATCTACAGATTTGACAGACAGACCACTGCAATATTTAGCAAACAGTGGACCCACTGACCTCAGTAAATAACAATAAACTATAAATTATGGCAGCAGATGAGACAGACAGCTGTAAAGATGGCTCTATTTCAGTAGTCAGCATATGATCGTGCTGTGTGGTTTGTTTAGAGATTATGATCGGGTCAAAAGACTTTCATTAGGCCGAGAGGTGTTTTTTAAACTGTCCTGCTAGAATTATATTATTTTCTTCTTTCATTATATTCAGTGGTGGGTCTGTAACGGAGCATTTAATTGTGACATATGGCATGAGTCTAAAAACTCTATGCTACCACAATGCTTGGTTTGACCGCCCATTCTGACAATAGGCTAAATGTTACTACGTATTAAACTATGGTTTATTACACCCTGGGCATTACTAAACATTTCTATTGGAAACCTTTATCACATTCTACAGATCATATCAGTTCTACTGATATGAAAAACGTGGTCCTTTTAACAACATTTTTCCTGTTTCTGTGTCTCCTCAAGAGTTCATCTCCAGATGGTCTGGTCTCTATTCTGAAGAGGAGGCGAGCATCTCTAGATGGATTGCCTCCCCCAAACAACATTGTTACCAAACAAATCTCCAAGCGCAAAGTACGCTTCAGTGAGCCAGAGGACGGCACTGAGCAAGGTACAGTTTAACTCGTCTATAATGTAAACATTTCTGTCAAAATGTAGAGGAAACCTTTCAAGGTGGCAGTAGGTGGTGAAATCTGTGTGCTACAGACAACCTGTCAAATTATTTTGACACCATAAAAAAGCAAATTACATTTGTCCATTATCTTTCTTGTAGATGACGTAGGTGGAGATTCCTGCCTGATCCTGTTGTTGCTCTGTCTGGTTACCGTGGTGATCAGCATAGGTGGAACCGCCCTGTACTGCACCCTGGTGGACACTTACTCCAACATTTGCACTGACTTCAGTCACAACGTCGACTTCTACATCACAAACGTACGGAGGTTCTTTGAAGGGCTTGGACACTGGCTGCCCCTCCGGACTTAGACTCTTTCATCTATATTCCAGACATTTGTACTGTAATGGGAAATGTCACAAAGAGAGTGAGGATGAGAAAGCTTGGCTCTCCAGTTTGGAGTCAACATGACAGGCATAAGCTTCAATTTCTTCTACAGTGACTGAAGCTTTGGAGTAATTTAACACACTAAGATTGATGATGAACCTCAGCCATCAGTCCAAGATTTATGAATAACTAAAGGGTGCTCAACGCAACACCAAACAGTAAAAACTCTTAAGACTCATTGCTCAAAAACTCTTGTTTACTACTGTTTGTGTGGATATTTCATCTTAGGCTGAACAGATACCACACACAAGTGTTCATTACTCCTAATAATATTTATGTTAACAGAAGAAGTAAGTTTATCTCTTACTAGTGTTCCTCTCATCTTTGTAGCAGTCGTAGCTGTCGATACATTTGTCTTTTGTTACAGAAGCTTGTCATTACGATCATTAGGATCGTTCAATGGGCCAAATGATGATTTTCTTTCAAATTTATGTTACCATTATCTTTTGCACTGTTAAACAAAGATCCTTGTGTTTCCCTCAATACAAGTTACTCTAAACATTCCTTGTATCATTTTAAAAAAGACGGTTTAAAGAGAAGCATTGTACTGTCTGTGATACTGGTACAAAGTGCCCTATTAATAACAAAGCGTAGTATCATAAAACAGTCTGCATGAATGATGCTGTATGTGTAGTGTCCATAAGGAGTTTTAGCGCTTGGTATGAAAAATGAAAAAGTCTACCAGCTTATGACAAAACACATTTCAGTGTCATCATGGTTTTCAGTTTGGATTACAGTAACTCAGGCACTTACCCTGTGTTTATACTTTTGGTGCTCAATGTTTTAATGCTTATCCTTTAAGTGTGTAACCCTAAAATTCCTGTTCAACATCTGGATTTATGATCAAATCTAGTCTCCTCCTGCAGCGTGCAAACAGCCACATCATGACAGTAAAAACTCAATGTGGAACAAAGTTACATTTGAATTGTGTTTGACAACAGAGCACGTTCAAAAACACAGATAGTTTAAATACAAAAATTAAGATAAAGCACTCTGTTACTGTGAACAACATTCATTTTAAATCTTTCTTGAACGTACCAAATTGTCCTCTAGATGAGTCTTTGTTTATCTGCATTGGGAGCTTAACCTGTCTTTGTATCATTTTGTCCAAAAGCAGAGCTTTATGGTCCAAAAGTTGTGTTTCTTGTCGGGTACAAGTAACACAACAGAATACGCCTGTTAACACTACATTTCATTGAAAAGGAGAAAATGAAATGTGATGAGCATGTTCCTTTTTCCACTGCCTTGTACTGATGTTTTTACATATTTCAGATTTTTCTCTTTCCTCCTGAACTCCCAATGTTTTCAAAGTGATGGATGTTAGTTCTGTATTGTCACTGTGGATACAGCATCATGCAATCCACCTTTATATGTTTCAATATTTATGCTCAGTTGTGTCCATGAAGGAATACAAAAACATATTAAGTAACATCTGCCAGTGTTTTCTTTTTTTAAGTTTGTCCAAATTTGAACTGTTGTTTGGTCTCTTTAAAGGCAATGTGTCCCATTTCTACTACTACTACCACTACGAAGAAGAGGAAGAGGAAGAAGAAGAAGAAGAAGAAGAAGAAGAAGAAGAAGAAGAAGAAGAAGAAGAAGAAGAAGAAGAAGAAGAAGAAGAAGAAGAAGAAGAAGAAGGGTGATAATAATAATTGTCTTGTCCTTTTCTTAAAAAACCGCTGTGCCAGGTCACAGGACTCTACGTCTGACTCATATGTTTCGATCAAATGATCAAAAAAGGATTGAGTCGCTCGTTTCTTCTCTTCATTATTTATTTTCAAAACGAACAACAAAAAATGCTCTCAAATTAAACATAAGGTCAAAAACTGTGTCGGTCCTCTCTCCTCGTGTTCACCTGTGGGTTCAAACAAAAAACCTCTTCCTTCTTCTAAACACGCCTCCTCCTCTCTCCACAGCTGACCTGAGCTAATAAATTAGTTAATCAAAAGCTAAATACATAAACAATTAATAAGTCCAAATGACTATTCTTATACCATATAATTCGTCTAAATTATAGAATAATTAAACACAATAAATTGGCTCCAACAACAATAATAATATATTTTTTGCTCTTATGATAAATGCTGACATGCTCACAATGCTCTGTTCATACTACACACATTCTCAGAGTGTAATACATAAACGTCGCCACTAGTTGTCAGTGGCCACAACAGATTCACCCAACGCTTCATCCATGACATTCATCATTACACTGTTGCAATAATGTCATATATCATATTTAACATTCACAAGACTTTATTTAAGGAAAACATTTAGGTTCATTTGTAGGCCACTGTTCCTTTAACATGTTTATAGTTGGATGAGCGAACACTAGATGTTGGATTTGGTCGCTGCTACGCTGCAACATTTAATAAATGGTGGAATAACATACCAGTGGAATTATATCAATAGAAAATGAACAATATGATATAGTGTGAATATATTAAAAGAAATAATTACAAATTGTCCTGAATGGAAACAAGAAAAGTTAAACTGGAGCAGGGAGGAAATTGTTTAATTAATTAATTAAATCTAAATAAGATTAATTAACTATGACTATCATTTATGTAAATGGGTGCAGTATTAGTGTGTTCAAAGTACATTTTTTAGGCATCATTACAATGTCATGATTATATTGGAGCTCACCAGAAAAGACACAGTCATGCTTCGACTTTGTGTCCTATTCTGTTTACTCATGATCTTTTCTCTCATCTGCAGTCACCCACAATGGCTGAATACATCACAAACCTTGATGTGTCACTTTATGAAGCTGAGGAGAAAAACCTCCAATCACTAGGCTTCAAGAAAATCAATGTTGATCTGAATAAAGGGGCAGGAGGAAACAAGATCTACCTTTGGTACAAAAAAGAACAAGACCCAGCACCAATCACCAAGCCTCAGGTTACATTCACGAATAAAATGGCTGATGGATTGATCAATGTTGGGTACGCAAAGATCGATAAAAACCTCAATGCTGGAGCAGGTGGTGATAACATCTACCTGTGGTACTTCAAAGGGAGCACAGAGTATGACACTCCCATAGTGGAGCTTGATGTCACTGCAGATGCTCAAAGTGAAGGTTCCAAGTTTAAAAATGACTGGGAGCGATTGGCCTGTGATTTGAGCCGCAAAGCTAAAGGAAACTGGATCCATATCTGGATGAAGAGAGAGAAACAAACATACATCTGTGATGTCACTGCCACTGATTCCTCTGGATTAGATGCCAACTACTTTCAGCAAGGTTACATTCGTGTTGATGAAGATCCTAACAGGGAGGCCGGAGGTGCATTTGTCTTCATCTGGTACCGTCAGACCACCAACCAAACGAATGCACTCACTGATCTAAAAGTGTCCACCAATTATCAAGAGTATCAGAGCCTTCACCAACAAAATTACATGCTAGTGAGTGTTGATCTCAACCAGGGGACTGGAGGTCACCAGGTGTACATGTGGTACAAGACAGAAGGAATTCATCCCATAAAGGGCATCACCCTGCTTGTTAACACAGATGCTGTCTCAGTGTATGAGAGGGCTGGTGTCAATGTTATTACAGAAAATCTCAACACAGGCAATGCAGGCCTCAAAGAGTACCTGTGTTATCATCAGTGAAACCCTGAGAAAATCTTCTTCATGGTAACAGAGCTGAGAATTCTCAACTGTAGTGGAAAGCCCAGTTCAACAATGTTGTTCAATCAATTTAGTGAGTTCTTTTCATTTTCTTTTCTTCTTTTCTACATGATACAGTATAGAACGATGTGATTAATTATATTGCAGTATAATACTGGTAATATCAGAAAGTATCAATGGTATATAGGTTATTGTCAAACTTGCTGTCAATGAAATGAAAGCCATCAATCAATTCTAATACAACTCTAATATAGCTCTACTACAGTAAGTGTCAATATTAAACTGAGGTCATAAGGTAGAAAGATGTCAAGGTCTGAAATTTTCTTTTTGTTTGACATTTTTGTTAATCGGTTTTATTTTCTTGCCTGTATGTAGTCCTATGTATGATGCAAGCAAAACATTAAATACAAAAGTGTGGGGCAATCAAATGAATAAATAAATAAACAAACAAGTAAATAAAAAAATAAAAATCAACACCAATCCACTATACTTGATTGAAAGAAGGACAGAAGAAGAACAGAAGGGTTGGGTGTGTGTGTGTGTGTGTGTGTGTGTGTGTGCTGTAAAGCTTGTTGTCACTTGTTTGTTTTAACAGGAATGGCAATGATTACAACAAGTGATTTCACAATGACCTCTGAATTCCTGCTAGAACAAACATAATCATTCCTGAGTTGAATTTGACTAAAGTCTGTCAGTAATACATTATACATTTTATCACACTTACTATCTGAATTCACACTAAAACAATCATTAAAGCTACAACAACACAGTTTTGTTCACTTTGTGAATAGTGTTTAGAATGTAGACAGGTCGGTGCAGTCTCTGATGTGTTTGGGAGGAGACTTCCTGTTTTGACAGGAATTCAGACATCAAGTGTTAAACGATTCAACGGAAAATGATTCTTTGGCAATGATTACAACAAGTGATTGCACAATGATGGGGCATTGTTTCTCAACAATGATGTTAAAGAATGATTGAATATTAAGACTCTGTACCACTTTATTCTGCACATTTCTTTCTTTTCAATAAACACACATTTGCATCTAAAGCGAGCTTTCTTCAGACTCTACACAACTTTGAGTATTTTCATGTATTCTTTTTTTCACCATTTTAATCCCATCACTGTTATCATGCTGATCAAGCACAGTTCATATTTATCAAACAGCTAAAAGTGACATTTTTAAAGTAAAATCCTTCAGTTTTATTAATCACAAACTTAAGACTAACTGAAGAATTTCCCATTTGTAAAATGCTCTTTAAGAGAGCTCAGGAGGTCTCAGGTGGTCAAGAGTAGATCCTAAATGACTGTTGCACAGTAACACATGAGCAAACACTGTATTGTAAAGACATCATTGGTCATGACGAATTATAAGTTAGCTGGGGCAGCATGTACAATTCAGGACAGGATAGTTTTAGCCTTTTTACATTGTTCTAACATTTGTTAGAGTATGAGAACATTTTTATTTTATTTTTTAGGCATCTATCAGCGATGCAAACAACAATAATAAAGTCGATACTGATTTTGTTTACAATCATTTTCCCCGTATCGATGTCTGCTCTTGTCGTTTTGGTAATACATTTAAAATATCACATGACCTCTATGTGATAGATCTGAGTTTATCCACTAGCAGAACATTTTTTTGTGCACTTTAACTTTGTTTCCATTCAGGACAGTTTTTGATTATTTTTTCTAAGATAGTTACAATACATCATATTGCTCAATTTCTATAGGGACTTCTTCACACATTTTTTTGTTTCTCAACAACGATGTTAAAGAATGATTCTGAACCAATTTATTCTGCACTCTGAGTGACAGCTAGGGGTACAGCAGTGTTGTCCATTTTTTTTGCTTTCCTCTTTATTTTATTTTTCAAATTTCTGCACATTTTTTCTGCAATTGTATTTTTCAGCTTACTGTTTTGTGAGCATATTTTAGTTCCCTCCAATGTAAATACAGACCCTTCCATAGATTACCTTCATAGATTATAGATTCAGGGCCCACATTTCAAACAATTTCAAGTATTCATTTGTTTATTTTTACATAATTTGGGCATCCAGCTCATAAAACCCACGAAAACAGGAATTCCAAAAATCTGAATGCTGTGAAGAAATCAGCCCAAATTTTGCAGGGCATGAATGCTTTAAACTGAGTGTCACACACTAATCATCTACTAAACTCAAAGCACCTGCACAAGTTTCCCCAGGTGTGTATGCTGTAAAGCTTGTTGTCACTTGTTTGTTTTAACAGGAATTCAGACGTCAAGTGTTAAACAATTCAATGAAAAATGACTCCTTGGCAATGATTACAACAAGTGATTGCACAATGAGCCACAGCATCTCCATTCCCTATATAAAGGCAGCTGACTGTTGGTTGGTACAACAGAATTCAGCAGATCAACTGACTTCTTACGACCTACTGTAACATTCACTGTCAGCAGACACGTAAGTGTTCAAGAGTTTTATTCATTTATTACTGTGGAGCAGTCATTTTCTATTTTAGATTTTAATTAACTATGATAACTATTATAACTATTATAATTTATGTAAATGGGTTCAGTATTAGTATTATTATAATGATCCATTTGTCATGATTATATTGGAGCTCACCAGAAAAGACACAGTCATGCTTCGACTTTTCGTCCTACTGTGTTTACTCATGATCTTTTTTCTCATCTGCAGTCACCCACAATGGCTGAATACATCACAAACCTTGATGTGTCCCTTAATGAAGTGGAGGAGAAAAACCTCCAATCACTAGGCTTCAAAAAAATCAATGTTGATCTGAATAAAGGGGCAAAAGGAAACTTCATCTACCTTTGGTACAAAACAGAGCATGACTCAGACCCAATCACCAGGGTTCAGGTTACATTCAATAATGGAATGGATGATGCATTGATCAGTGCTGGGTACACGAAGATCGATAAAAACCTCAATGCTGGAACAGGTGGTAATTACATCTACCTGTGGTACTTCAAAGGGAGCACAGAGTATGACACTCCCATAGTGGAGCTTGATGTCACTGTAGATGTTCAACGTGAAGGTCTCAAGTTTAAAAATGACTGGGAGCGATTGGCCTGTGATCTGAACCGCAAAGCTAAAGGAAACTGGATCCATATCTGGATGAAGAGAGAGAAACAAACATACATCTGTGACATCACTGCCACTGATTCCTCTGGATTAGATGCCGACTACTTGCAGCAAGGTTACATTCGTGTTGATGAAGATACTAACAAGGGTGCCAAAGGTGCATTTGTCTTCATCTGGTACCGTCAGACCACCAACCAAGCGAATGCACTCACTGATCTAAAAGTGTCCAACAGTAATCAAGAGTATCAGAGCCTTCAGCAACAACATTGCATGCTAGTGAGTGTTGATCTCAACCAGGGGACTGGAGGTAACCAGGTGTACATGTGGTACAAGAAAGTGGGAACTCATCCCATAAAGGGCATCACCCTGCTTGTCAATCCAGATGCTGCCCCAGTGTATGAGAGGGCTGGTGTCAATGTTATTAGACAAAATCTCAACGAAGGTACTGACGGCAGCACTGAGTACCTGTGTTATCATCAGTGAAACCCTGAGAAAATCTTCTTCATGGTAACAGAGCTGAGAATTCTCAACTGTAGTGGAAAGCCCAGTTCAACAATGTTGTTTAATCAATTTGTGATTTCTTTTCATTTTCTTCTCTCCTTTTCTACATGATATAGAACGATGTGATTAATTATATTGCAGTATAATACTGGTAATATTAGAGAGTTTCAACTGAATATAGGTCATTGTCAAACTTGCTGTCAGTGAAATCTTGATTGTGCACATGTTTTGTTTTTCAATAAACACACATTTGCATCTGAAGCGTGTTTTCTTCAGACTCTACACAACAGAAACTTTGAGAATTTTTATGTGTTTTCATCTTAATCCCATCATTGTTCTCATTCACAGATTTGTATCTTTCCTTCTGAACTCTCAATGTTTGCAAAGTGATGAATGTCACTTCTGTATTTTCACTGGGGATTTTTCATTATGCAATCCACCATTATACGTTTCAATAATTACGTTTAGTTATGTTGTTGAGGGAATACAAAAACATATTAATTAAAGGACTTTTGCCAGTGTTTTCTTCTTTAAAGCTTGTTATTATTTGAAATGTTTCGGACGGCCCTTTACTGTGTGTCATTCCCCCTCTCTCTGCTTCTCTCTCTTTAAAGGCATAAATGGCCAAAAAATATATACTTTAAAATTAATCAATTCATGTTCTTGAGTGTTTTGAGCAATGACATATATGATATATACAGTATATACATATATAGACAGTATAGCTTTTACAGCAGGCATGTCCAAAGTCCGGCCCGGGGACAAATCACAACCTGTGGACAGATTTCATTTGGCCCACAGCTTCATTTTTATAATATATTATTTATGGCCTGTTAGGATTGTCAGATAATGTATGGCTGGAAGATTTGGCCTTTTTTTTTTTTTTTGGTTGATATAACGAAGCATTTGAATGAAATAAATGTTAACGTCTAAAGACTGGTAAATCTGTAGTGACACAAAATATTACTTTCTGAATGATTTTGTGAAAGACAAGAGGTGAGAGTGATGAGTTTTAAACTTTAATATTAACAGACTTACTCATAATAAGTCATGTTTAAAATGAACACGAGGTTAAGATTTGTATCAACTTCATGCAAGTTTAATGTATTCCATACAATTTATTCTTTGTTATCTGACTTCAGATGAAAGAAAGGAAGAACTGGTTTTTAGATTTGTTCACGCCTGATTGGTTTAGATTTGGTAACATTGCCATTTTTAAAAACTGACAATAAAAATAAAATTGTATCAGAACAGTGCATTTGTATGTAACTTTTATTGTTCTTTTTTTCATTTTATAAAATATTAGTATTGGACCCCGGGCATCATCACAATGTCAAATCTGGCCCTCTTTGAAAGAAGTTTGGACACCCCAGTTTTACAGTCATTGGTTTTCAACCTGCTTACAAATAACCTAAATGCAATATCAATTGCCACTAGATCAAATCAAATCAAATCAAATCAATTTTATTTATATAGCCCAAAGTCACAAAGTACATTTGCCTCAGAGGGCTTTACAATCTGTACAGGGAGTGACACCCTCTGTCCTTAGACCCTCAGTTCGAGTGAGGAAAAACTTGCCCACAAAAAAGAAGAAGAAGAAGAAGAGAAAGAAGAAGAATGGTGAAGAACAATAAATAATATATTTTTTGCTCTTATGATAAAGGCTGACATGCCCACAATGCTCTGTTCATACTACCACATTCTCGAGTGTAATACTAAATAACCTCACACGAGATGTCAGTGGCCACAACAGATTCACCAACCCTTCATCCATGACATTCATCATTACACATGTTGCAGTAATGTCTATATCATATTTAACATTCACAAGACTTATTTGAGGAAAACATTTAGGTTATTTGGTAGGCCACTGTTCCTTTACACATGTTTATAGTTGGATGAGCGAACACTAGATGTTGGATTTGGTCGCTGCTACGCTGCCACATTTAATAAATGGTGGAATAACATACCAGTGGAATTATAATCAATATAAAAATGAACAATATTATCTAGTGTGAATATATTAAAAGAAATAATTAACAATTGTCCTGAATGGAAACAAGAAGAGTTAAACTGGAGCAGGGAGGAAATGTTTCTCCTGGTGGACAAACAAGTCAGACAGAGTATGTGATAATTTCACTATTAAAAAAATGAAAGAGCAACATTGAAGATGCATTTAAAAATAACACTAAAAAAAATAACAAAATCAGTATCAGCTTTATTATTATAATCCTGCCCATGTACATGCTGCTCCAGCTAACTTATAATTCATCATGACCAATGATGTCTTTACAATACAGTGTTTCCTCATGTGTGTACTGTGCAAACAGTCATTTAGAATCTACTCTTGACCATCTGAGACCTCCTGGCTCTCTTAAAGAGCATTTTACATCATATAAGATCACATCTCTCAGGACGCTGTGTTCCTTGTGGTTCCTATAGTCTCCAAAAGGAAGCCAGAGCTTTTAGCTATCAAGCTCCTCTTCTGTGGAACAAACTACCATTCTGGGTTTGGGAGGCAGACACGGTCAACACCTTTAAGAGTAGACTTAAGACTTTCCTTTTTTGATTAAGGTTATAGTTAGTGCTGGCTCTGGTCATCCCTTAGTTATGCTGCCATAGGATGAGACTGCCGGGGGACTTCACCCCCCCGCCCCACCCTCTCTCACACCATCTGTAAACATACATGTCTCATTAATGCATGTTACTAACTAAACTTCCCCAGAGTTTCTGTGCTCTATCAGTCATTGTAATTTTACAGTATGTTTGTGTTGATTTGTCCTGTCCGTCCTGGGAGAGCCCTCTGGAGCTGCCACCTATCGCGGTGGAGGGGTTTGCGTGTTCACATATCCTGGGAGCTATGTTGTCGGGGCTTTATCCCCTGGTAGGGTCTCCCAAGGCAAACAGGTCATGGGTGAGGGTCCAGACAAAGCGCAGCTCAATTCCCCCTGATGATATGCGAACAAAAGGAACACCACGTTTCCTTGCCCGGACGCGGGCCACCGGGGCCCCCCCCTGGACCAGGCTGGGGTGGGGCTCGTTGGCGAGCGCCTGGTGGTGGTCGGGTCCTTACCCATGGGGCCCGGCCGGGCCACAGCCCGAAAGAGAACATGGGCCCCCTTCCCTGGGCCCCACCACCCATGGGAGGGGTCCAGGGGGGACCAGAGTGCGAAGGAGATGGGCGGCAGTCAGAGGCGGGGACCCTGGCGGTCCGACCCCCGGTTGCAGAAGCTGGCTCTGGGGACGTGGAACGTCACCTCTCTGGTGGGGAAGGAGCCTGAGCGGGTGCACGAGGTTGAGAAATTCCGGCTAGATATAGTCGGGCTCGCCTCGACGCACAGTGTGGGCTCCGGAACCAGTTTCCTTGAGAGGGGTTGGATGCTCTACCACTCTGGTGTTGCCCCCCGGTGAGAGGCGCAGAGCGGGGGGTGGGAATACTTGTTTCCTCCCCCGGCTCGGCGCCTGTACGGGGGTTCACCCCGGTGGACGGAGGGTAGCCTCCCTTCGCCTTCGGGTAGGGGGACGGGTCCTGACTGTCGTCTGTGCCATGCACCGAATGGCAGTTCAGAGTACCCACCCTTTTGGGAGTCCCTAGAGGGGTGGCTGGAGAGCGCTCCCTCTGGGGACTCCCCTCGTCTCCTGGGGGACTTCAATGCTCTGTGGGCAGCGACAGTGAGACCTGGAGGGCGTGATTGGGAGGAACGGCCCTCCTGATCTGAACCCGAGTCTTGTTCGGTTATTGGACTTCGGTGCTCATCATGGATTGTCCATAACGAACACCATGTTCAAGCATAAGGGTGTCCATATGTGCACTGGCACCAGGACACCCTTGGCCGCAGTTCGATGATCGACTTTGGGTCGCGTCGTCGGACTTGCGGCCACATGTTTTGGACACTCGGGTAAAGAGAGGGGCGGAGCTGTCAACTGATCACCACCTGGTGGTGAGTTGGCTCCGATGGTGGGGGAGGATGGCGGTCAGACCTGGCAGGCCCAAAACGTTCTGTGCGGGTTTGTTGGGAATGGCTGGTGAATCTCCCGTCAGAAAGAGTTTCAATCTCCACTCTGGGAGAGCTTCGCTCTTGTCCCGGGGGAGGCGGGGGACATTGAGTCCGAGTGGACCTTGTTCCGTTCCTCCATTGGTCGAGCGGCTGACCGGAGCTGTGGGCGTAAGGTGGTCGGTGCCTGTCGTGGTGGGGGTCCCCAACCCGCTGGTGGACACCGGCGGTGAGGGATGCCGTCAAGCTGAAGAAGGAGTCCTACAGAACCTTTTGGCCTGTGGGACTCCTGAAAGCAGCTGATGGGTATCGAGTGCCAAGCGGAATGCGGCCTCGCGGTTGGCGGAAGCAAAAACTCGGGCGTGGGAGGAGTTCGTTGAGGCCAGGGAGACCGACTTTCGAACGGCTTCGAGGAGGTTTGGACCACCATCCGGCGGCCAGCGGGGGAAGCGTGCACTGTCAACATGTGTTCAGTGGGGACGGGGTGCTGTTGACCACGACTAGGGACGTCTTGGGTCGATGGAAGGAATACTTCGAAGACCTCCTCAATCCCACCAGCACGTCTTCCTTTGAGGAGGCAGAGTCTGGGGACCCCACGGTGGTCTCCGCCCATCTCTGGGGCTGAGGTCGCTGAGGTAGTTAAAAAACTCCGCGGTGGCAGGGCCCCGGGGGTGGATGAGGTCGCCGGAGTTCCTCAAGGCTCTGGATGTTGTGGGGCTGTCTTGGTTGACACGTCTCTGCAACATCGCGTGGACATCGGGGGCAGTACTCTGGACTGGCAGACCGGGGTGGTGGTTCCCCTCTTCAAAAAGGGGGACCGGAGGATATGTGCTCCAACTATAGGGGGATCACACTCCCAGCCTTCCGGAAGGTCTTTCGGGGGTTCTGGAGAGGAAGTCCGCAAGATTGCGAACCTCGGATCGAGGAGGACAGTGTGGTTTTTCGTCCGGGCCGGGGAACTGTGGACCAGCTCTATACCCTTAGCGCGGCCCTGGAGGGTGCATGGGATTTCGCCCAACCAGTCTACATGTGCTTTGTGGATCTGGAGAAGGCGTTCGACCGTGTCCCCCGGGGGATACTGTGGGGGGTGCTCCGGGAGTATGGGGTTCCGGACCCATTAATAAGGGCTATCCGGTCCCTGTACTCTCGGTGCCAGAGCTTGGTCCGCATTGCCGGCAGTAAGTCGGACTGTTTTCGTGTGAGAGTTGGACTCCGCAGGGCTGCCCTTTGTCCACGGTTCTGTCATAACCTTTATGGACAGAATTTCTAGGCGCAGCCAGGGCGTTGAGGGGCTGCGATTCGGTAGCCTCAGGATTGGGTCGCTGCTTTTTCGGACGATCTAGTCCTGTGGTTCTCATCGGAGCGTGACCTCCAGCTCTCTCTGGAGCGGTTTGCAGCCGAGGTGAAGCGGCTGGGATGAGAACAGCACCTCCAAATCCGAGGCCATGGTTATCAGCCAGAAAAGGGTGGAGTGCACTCTCCGGGTCGGGGATGAGATCCTGCTCAAGTGGAGGAGTTCAAGTATCTCGGGGTCTTGTTCACGAGTGAGGGAAGGATGGAACGGAGAGATCGACCGGCGGATCGGTGCGGCTTCTGCAATGATGCGGATCGGCACCGTCCGTCGGGTGGAAAAGGAGCTGAGCCGAAAGGCGAAGCCTCGATTACCAGTCGATCTACGTTCCTACTCTCACCTATGGTCACAAGCTTTGGGTAGTGACGAAAGAATGAGATCGGAATACAAGCGGCCGAAATGAGCTTCCTTCGCAGGGTGGCTGGGGCCTCCCTTAGAGATAGGGTGAGAAGCTCGGCCATCCGCGAGGAGCTCAGAGTAGAACCGCTGCTGCCCTCGCATGAGAGGAACCAGCTGAGGTGGCTCGGGCATCTCGTGAGGATGCCTCCTGGAGTCTCCTCTGGTGAGATGCTCCGGGCACGTCCCTCCGGGGCGGCCCCGGGAAGACCCAGGACACGCTGGAGGGACTATGTCTCTCGGCTGGCCTGGGAACGCTTGGGGTCCCCCTGGGAGAGCTGGCAGAAGTGGCTGGGGAGAGGGAAGTCTGGGCCTCCCTGCTAAAGCTGCTGCCCCCGCGACCGATAAAAACGGATAAAGCGGAAGAAGACGGACGGACGGACATCCTGGGAGAGGGATCCCACCTCCGTCGCTCTTTCTGAAGTTTCTTCCCATTTTTTTTTCCCTGTTTAAGGTTTTTTTTGTGGGTTTACAAAATTTTTCCCACTCAAACCGAGGGTCTAAGGACAGAGGGTGTCACTCCCTGTACAGATTGTAAAGCCCTCTGAGGCAAATGTACTTTGTGACTTTGGGCTAACAGTACAAATAAAATGATTGATGAAGAGTCACATAGTCAACAGTTATGAATGAATGAAGGGGTCAGACTTTCATTAGTAAAAGTAATTCACAGACAGAGACCGAATCATGTTTTACTACTACCGTGTTCATATTTCATCATTCACAAAAAAATGCAGCAAGCTGCAAAGACCTAATTAATAGTTGCTAAAATGACTTCTTGTTCCAGGTTTACCAGGACTGTGCCTTGTTTAACAACCGTGGAGAAGGACCTCAACAAAAACACTTCACTTCAAACGTTCAACTGACTCAAACCCCGTTTTGACATTTACGGGGCACTTGGAGACTGAGAAAATCTGAGCGGATCTGGGACAATCTCAAGAGAAGCTCTTTGGCCAATGTCAAAACTCATGCTGGGATGACATGAGTTCATATTGATATCATTCTTCCCCCACTGCTACATACACACAAAGGACACACGTATACACATGTAATCATATTGCACTAAATACAACCCAAAAACCTCAGTTAACCCTTGACCCCTGACTCTAACTGGCTTCTCTGAAACCTCTAACGATGATCTGTACTGTACACACTGTGTGATTGCATTTTGAATTACGTCTGCTTACACTAATCACGATACATGTGTCTAAAACAGGTGATCCTGTTGGCAGTGCTAAACTGGCAGTCCTGTGTTCTGTCCTGAAGGTGACTCTTGTCTGTAATTAAAAACATACGGTCACATTGGGATGTGCGTAGGCGGCACACACAGTATCTTTCCATAGGCCAACCCCCAAGCTCCAGGAACTCCCTCCACTAAGCTCTGAGTGTTGCAGCGTCTCTCTCTCTCTCTCTCCTCTCTCTCATTTTCTCTTTCTTTCTGTCTTCCGTCGCTGAATGGGAATGGTTTTGTCGGACGTCAGCAAACAGACTCTGCGAAAGAACAACCTCCAACCCACATGCCAATTTCCGAGCCGTGGAAACGAACGCACGTGTTGAGTTTATGAATTGACATATTTACAAATTCAATTTACACAAATGTTTTAATGACTTGCCCACGACACACAACACACACACACACTTAAATTAGGGACTGTGCAAAAAAATGATTGGGCTGTTTGAACGGTCTATAAAAAAAAAGCCAAGGGCCCGTTCCTAGATTATTCTTTGAACCCAACTGGATGCAAGCGACACAATAAAAACACATAACAGTGTGGTTGAAAATAAAACATGTTAGAGCCTTCATTTCCTTACAATGATGTTCCATTAGCATATGATTAGAACTTCCATTGCCTGATAAATACAAACATCGTGCCCAATTTTTACTAATTAAAATTGTTCTCTGAGTCCATGCGCCAAAATATCAGAAAGGACATTAACAACCTTTTTTATCTATATAGGTTAAAGGAGTATTAAAACCATGAGCAGTAAATTGAACTGGATGTGAGAAACAGTTACCTTAAGGGCAAAAAAAACCGGAATGAGGGTTAGGTTTATGTAGTGGAGAGGTCAGAGAAGGGCCTGCACTTACAGCACAGGGAGGGAGGGGACAGTGATGCAGAGAGAGGGGAGGGGGTGGATCATCAGGAAACTTGCTAGTGTGTGTGCAAAAACATTGAAGAGGAGATGGATTAAGCAAAACAAAACATCCCACAGGATGAGAGGGAGCAAACAAGGAACAGAATGAAAGTGAGACATTAGAACGTGAAAACAGAAACACAACGGATAGATTTCAGGAGAAAGAGGAGAGAAAACAGGGACTGCCAGTTACTGTTGACAACAAGCGGTAGAAACAAGAGCAACACGTATAAGACCGTTAGAAATTTTTAGAAGCTGATCCCAAAAATAATACATGTTCACCATAAATGTGACACACCACAGACCAAAGACATTAAAAATATTTATTTCAGGAAGAAAGCTGACATGCTGTAAAAGTGACATGTTGTCATAGCATGAGACCCTGGAAGGGAAAAAACTCCAGAAGCAACACATGGAACTTTTACTGAGGCTCAGTCCATGGATCGCTTTTATTCACTGGTTTTATTGCACCCACCATTTTCTTCATATGTTAAAGCTTACATCTCAGTTTCACGATTCATATATTATTAATGAGTTGTCTGTGTGCTGTTGTTACTACATTTCCTGTATTTTTCTTCCATTCTCTATTTTATTCCACTGGCCAGCATGATTATTCCTAACATTGTAAAACAGGTGTTTACTTTACCACATTACTTTAACACCAGTTACGTAACACACAGTCAGGGCCGGGTCCTAGCTCTGGGCAATGTTGGCGGCCGCCCCGGGCGCAATCTCCGTGGGGGGCGCACGAGCCCCCGAAAAAGAAAAAAACCTCGCTAATTTTCGATACCGCCCATTCAGTTAGCGTATCGGGAGCCCCGGTTTTGGGGTGTTGACAAGGCAGACGGGGGCGGCGGGACCGGAATGACGGGGGCGCACTGCGCCATCCCGGGGCGCACCGGCGGCCGTGAGGGCGCTCGCGAAAATGTTCGCCTCGGGGGGGGGGTGTTCGCCCAGGGCGCCAAATGTGGCAGGACCGGCGCTGCCACACAGTTCATATGATGAACTATAAAATGGAAAAGCACTGTAGAAATTCAGACAGATATAAAATACTTATATTATAAGTATTATTTTGTGTACTTGGCATACTGACTATTTCCTTACAGCTATTTCTATATTAAACCAGATTAGCAACCCTATGTTGCAAACAACAGTTGGGCTATGCCAATTCTTAAGAATATTTCATGTTTTACAGTATAATTGTTTTAGTTCCCTTCTACATAATTTTGAAACTGTTTCAGAACACCGTTTGCGCTAAAGGAGCCAGTGTGTAGATTTAGTGGTATCTAGCAGTTTAGTAATATCCCTATATTATTTCTATCACATTCTGTGAAGTCTCTAAATAAAGCCTGTTGATGCCTTACAATTGACCGTGTACCCAGGTGATGATTCTCTGTGATTCCTGCCATGTTTGTTTGTTGCCACTATTATTGTAACTTTGTGCTCCAGGTACGATCACTCACAGGAAATCTGCACTGCTTTACAGCACAAAGTCACACACCAAACAACAATTTTTGCAGATTTTATAGGAATATTTTCTCTGGTTTTTCTTCTGATGTCTTCGGCTGGTCCACCTCAACTCCTGTGATTTGTAGCTTATCAGGCGTTCCTGATGGACAGTGACCTGCTGCCACAGCTGTTAGTAATGTTAGCCACAGTTTGTTAGCTGGGCTACAAGGAGAGGAGAAGAGGACTGGAAAGATCATTGTTGGCGTGTTTGTAAAGTTGTTCGAGACCCACTAGTTCTTACATAAGTAATTAAAATTAGAACAAAATACCCATTGTATACAGCTTCCTTATTTATGACAGTTGCTTTAAAAAACAGCTTTTTTGATACAGGTGCTTATACAGTGTGAAGGTTGAAGATGTGATCCGTTGTTTTATAGGGTGATCAGACTTATAATATACTTATACTTGAATTGTACGCTTTCAACAGCCATGTTTTGTCAAACACTGTATTAATTATGGCCATAAAGCCAAATTTGAAAGGCGAGTGCAAGCAGGACCCGAATCAGAATATTAGTGCGACAGGATGCTCTAAAGGCAGCGGGAAAAGAGTGAAGAGGCACTGAGCGACACGGGACATGACTGTCTGCACAAGCTACCATGCAGGACTGAGATGTTGCAGGGGCAGGCGAGAGGGGTGGGGCTGCTCCCTGCTACGCAAGGGAAACCACTGAAATCTCTCCCCCTCTCTCTTTCATTTCTTGTACACCGACGCAGGGCAAAAAATACCACCCCACCCATCCTCCAGAGCTAACTCATCATCACTGTGCTTTGAGGAGCTATTTAACACGGAAACTGCCCTACTGACATTCTCCGTCAGCAAGACTGTGTTTTCACTTGCCACACACAGAGCTTAAAAACCAGCTTTCTGTCTGTGTATTTAGGTTGTCATTGGAGTGGTGGTGACCGCTTGGGGGAGGGGGGCAGATGAGACACAGAGAAGACTCACAATGACTCAACAATGACAGAAATCGAGTACAAACAGAGACAATAGCTGCCAGCGCCCTTTAAACTTGACATCTGTTTCACAGATCTCAGATGGTCTGCCTTAACTCACAGTAACCCCACTTGTGCCCCTGTCCCCCTTTCTCCAGATATTAATGATGCCACGCAGTATTTTAATTACGTGCCATGCACGTCTCTTGCAATCCTCAAGGCACCAAATGGACCTCTACTGCTGTGGACTCTTTGTCAAGGATGATGGGGGCAGACCGAAGAACACTGACACCCCTGGTGGTAGAAAAGGGGTTTGGTTCATAGTATATTGTTACCTGGGTTGTATGTTTATGCTTTTGAAGATACAAAAAACAATAGTAGCCAGACAACACCTGATCCCCCAAAGAGAATTTCTGTATTACTTTGATCCTTTAAACATCACATTAGATAGTCAGCGACAACTTTTTAACATCCTCACAAGGCCAGCTTTTAGACATTAAGCATTGTGGTCACCAAATGAAGTGCCCAGAATGCTTATGATCTCGACACAAACACTGTCCATTCAGTAAAAGAATCAACACTCTCAGCACTTTCATGTGTTTGTGGCTTTAAATATACTATTAGTTCAAAGACTGAAAAGGATACAAATCTTTCAACAAATTATAGAAAAAAGTCCAGCAGCGAGGAAAGCAACAGTCCATGTCTCTCTACTTTCAGACTTTTATTATCCTGTCTGCATCTCTCGGCTCGCCCGTTTCGTTTTATTTCCCCTACCCAGGAACATACATTGTTGACCTCATTTCCAGTACTTTATTGACGAATCTTTATTTAATCACACTGTAAAATTTTGACACTTCTACTTCTCCTCTATTTCTAGGTCTCTAGTTTTGCTATAGGGTGTTTTAATAATCAAGTTTAATGTTTGGTTTGCTTTACATTCCAAGTACTTTTAGTAGTTAGTCGAGCAAGTTTGCTGCTGACTAAGTTTCTTGAACTTTATCACATTTGTAAACCATGAATTTTCACTACTGTTATAGTCAACAAATAAACATGTAAGTCGCAGTATGTCTCACTAATGTTAGAGACCAGCAGTGATGTTGTGCCGGTCCTTCAGGGTTTTCAGGGTCCTCAGGGATGAAAACATTCACACTTTCATTCGCCAAAATAACAAGGTCTTGCTTGCAATGAGGGCGTGTGGCCGTCAGTGTGTACATTGCCCTCTTAACTGCCCTGAGTAGGCAATGAACCTCTCTCTGTTTTAGTGGTTCTGTTACCAGCTCTCTTGTTTCTCTTCTGATGAATCACACTCCCTCAGCGTAATATTATAAACAGGATAAAAACAATACATGAAGAGATTCAGGAGTTTACAGTCGGATCATTTTAAAAAAAAAAGTCATTGGGATTGATGAACTGTCTGGTCTTACCAACACAAACTAAATCACCCAGCACCCCCATGAATGTCTTTCTTTCACTTCCAAAGCTCCTAACTTGTAGAGTATGGTATGAGTCCCAATGAAGCGTTTAATTCACTGGTGACAAGCCGAATGAGACGAATTATGGAAACTTTGGGGAAAACACACTATCAATGGATTAGATGGACATGTAATTGCACAAAAATTATGTAACAGCTGAATAAGGATAAGAAACTCTGACTGTTATAAAAATTACATTCAATATATACAGCACATTTACTCTCCAGAACTCCTTTTGCTTTTTCTTGAATGCAGTGCTGTAATTTCTACTCAAACATCAAGCAGTCACAATAATGCCACATTCTGCTGCGCATTTACACAAGCGTAGCTTTGGCGTTAGCTTTTTGGCTAAGTATTCCTACTGCCCCTGTGACCTTCATTTTGTTTTCCACATTCTTCTTTTTAAACGCTTTTTTCTGCTTTAATTCAACCACTAAGAGCTTATCTGCTTTGAACAGCTAAGACCAAATGGTTTAAAATAAGAGGCTGGTTGATTAAGCAATGTCGCTATTGTGGTGAGTTCTGCCAGGTTGAATTGACCATGAACAGGATTGTAGGCCACCACACATCAACTTAACTACTGCTGCGAACAAAAAAGCGCATGTAAATGATTAAAAAAAAAAGCCCAAATCAAAAGGTGGACCTAGGTGGGAGGAGAAAGCAGGTGTGCAGGTGAAGGGGAAATGAGTGACGATGGGGAAGGAAAAGTGGTACAGTGAGAGGGAATGACAGCTGAAGTGCTAAAAGGAAAGGGAAGTGAAGGGGTGAGTAGGCTGTTGATGCAGAGGCAGCAGAGGAGTAGAAGAGTACAGGTGTGAAAGGAATGCAGAATCAGAGTGAGAGGGTGGGACGTGAGGGGCTGTAGAGTAAAAAAGAGAAGCAGTAGAAGCAGTTGGAGGGAGTAAGGGAGGGTGAGTGAGATGTCAAAGGAGTAATGCGCAGCGGGGAGCAAGTGATGAAATCACTATAGATGACTCATCATATTTTCAACTTTGCTGGCGCTCCTTGCGGTTCTAAAACAACATAATGAGGATAGTTTCATTACGGCTGTGTCTCTGACTGCTGATCAAAACAGGACAGCTGCTAGAATGGCTGACCTAGTTACAGGTCAGCAGGAAAAAGGTTTTGCTTTTCACAGCCCCGGATGCAGTCAACCTAAAGAATGATTATATATGTTCCTAATACTAAACATTACATTGGAGAGTGCTGCGATATTAATGACACGTTATAAATTGTAGAATGTTCTTGGTCGGCTCGCTTGAAACAGTTTCTTTCACCCCCAATGGATTTTTTAAAGGTACACTACATACATTCCACCCAACACATTAACTGATACTGTGTGTTTAATTGTATAACATATAATACATTACGTTGATTTGGCCTCACATAAAAACATTCATTTAGCGTAATGAGTACATCCATATTTCAAAGAAGGAATTTGCTTTATACAGTACAGAGTTGAAATCAAAGATGTGTCGCTTGTCACTGTGCCAGATGTGGCAATTGTATTTTAATTAAATTAAGACCTCACCCCCTTATTGTCAACATTTACTTGTAATGATTTAATTTGCTAAAAACTTTGCTATATTGTAATTCAGTAGTATTATTATCACACTAATATTTTATCTTCACTTTGGTATCAAAACTATTTAAAATGTAGGTCACGTACATCAGTTCTGTGGGAATCCTTCTGCTGTCACTGAAGAAGAGAAAGAAGAGAACACACACTATATCCCTTTCCTTGCTAAGTGCTGCCCATGCTCCACCTTCAAATAAAAATGTTTATTACTCAAAGCTAAAATTTTTACGCCAGACATTAATTGCTCACTTATAGAACTTACTTTACTTTTTGGACTTTGGGCTCCAAACCACAGGCCAAAGGCTTGTGGCCAAAATTCTTTCTCAAGCTGTGGAGGGATCTGCTATCTTCGAAAGCCATGCACCACACTGCCACGTGGGCACGTTGGCCAGATGACCCCTGCAAGGGTTGAGATAACTTTAAAATTCTGTCCACAGTAACCACTTAATATCCAAAGCCTCCCATTAATTTCTCTCAAAGAGCACTAAAGTGAAAAACTTTTTTTTTCTATGACCGAATCAGTGGACCCTACCCTGCTGGGGACCAGCACTCACTTAGTCTGTAAAATCTATAGACATTTCTACACTTGCAGGTAGTTGCACAGATACATCCTGTTATGTTTTGGTTATATGTTGTATATCAGCATATTTATTTCAAGCGAAATTTTAAAAAGTCATTTGATAACTGTTCCTCAACAGAAGTTCAAGCATGTGTGCTCCAATCACTAAAACTGCTCCCTCTTCTCTCTATATATATTTTTCCCTTTCAATTTCCCCCATGAGCTTCTGCTCATGACCTTTCTGTATTCACAGTGATATTGATCTTGTGCTCCACTTAGTGTTTCGTGGGAGACACTTTTCGGAATTTAATTATCTTCTAATGTATACTCAGTAATAATAAAAAAAATTGTCATATTTTTATTTCACAAATGTAATCACCTTGCTCCCGTCCAACACTCTCACGCTCCATCATTGTTCCTGAAAATCTGACCAAAGTAACCCAGCTTGATGACCAGGTTAGATTTAAGGTGAATGGAGTGCAGACGTACACTCCACTAGAACAAAAACAAAATTAGATTGTATGACGATACAGTCACAGACAGGGACGGAACTGGCAACTGGCATACCTTGCATTTGCCCGGTGGGCCCGACGTGCTATTGGGCCGATACATTCCTGATTTTTTTTAATTATTTTTTTTACTATTGGTCTGGACCGGCCCATAACATAACGAGTAAGATCACGCAAGCCCAAACCCACTGTGAACAAACACTCCGTCGCTTTGGTCCCGCCTACAGGCACAACAAACAAAAAGGCTGCATGCACATAGACCATATATACATGACGCCGCATTGAGCGGGTGTCGTGTCCGCGTACGGTAAACGGCGCCGCCATAATATTGGTTCGGGCAGATTGCGTAAACTAATACAAGGAAATGGATGGAACTTCATAAAGCGCCTTTCTACAAACGTTCTTAAGTTAATGTCTCTTCTACACCCATTCACACACACACTAATATATCTGGGAAACAAACAGGCACCAAAAAAACAACGTATGTAACTTTTAAAGTGATGCTTCTAAATGTTTACTCCTTATGTACGCCCCAAACCAACGTATGATTTTTCTCATGCTGAGGTTTACAGATTACTCATGGTGTGTGTAACACTTGTTACTGTGATGTAAATATTGAAATATTTCTTATTTAACATTTAATCTGTGTCAAATAACCCGATCCTGCAATGTATATGTGACATGAGGTTTTCTGAATTAAAGGCACACCACACACACACACACATCTATATATATAGTACACAACACACACACACACACACGCACATATATTTATATATATATATTATATATCTATATATATATCTCTAATATAATATTATGGGTGGTGTGTGTGTGTAGTGTCATACTCCGTGCTCCTTTTGAAGTCGAACAGGTAAGATTTGATCACCCACCTGCTCCAGCATTGAGGTTTTTATCGATCTTTCTGTACCCGGGCATTGATCAATTCCAACAGCCATGGAGGATGCCATGGCTGTTAACATTCCCATACGTCCTTCAGTTCCTTCAGCCATGCCATGCCAGAATGTAACCTGGAAGCCTGGTGATTGGTGCTGAGTCTGATTCTGTTTTGTACCAAAGGTAGATTCGTTTCCTTCCGCCCCTTCATTCAAGATTAACATCGATTTTCTTGAAGTATCGTTATTGGAGGTTTTTCTCCTCCACTTCATTTATGACACACACTCAGGTATTTTGCCATTATTGTTGACAAGAAAGGATAAAAGCATGTATCAACTTTAGAGTCATGACTGTAAACTTTTTAGGTGTGCTCATGAAATAATCATGAAATCAGAAATATTTTAAAATATTATAATTTTGTTCAAACATGGATCACTATAATGACATCTAGAATGGATGATATTTTTAAATGTGCATCCTAGTAGTGCACCCAGTTACACGTTTACACAGCATATACATCTCTCTCCACTTGTCTTATATGGAGAACAAAGACGCTGTGGCTCATTGCTGCAATCACAACTTGTTATCAGTACTGAGGAGTTATATTTCAAAGCATCCTGTTTTGTCAAATTCCTGCCAAAAACAAAAGCAACAACAAGTAGGCCCACCCCCTGGTCAAACATCAAAAAAAAATACAGCAGCAAAATGGTACAGCTTGTTAATCTGGATTTTAAAACATGCTATCTTGATATTTGAAATCATGTTTCATGTAAACCCGTCAAACCATCTATGTTCAATTTAGATACAGGTGGGATGTGAGTGACCCATGGGTTCATCTCTTCACCCATTTACAGTTTTATACAAAAAAAATTCTAGGTTTCAGCGTCCCTTTGTCTTCAAATAAAGATGCTGTTTGCTCATCTTACAATCATGACTTGCTGTATCTACGAAGAGTTATATCCTGCAGCATCTCAAATTCCTGCCAAAAAGCACAAAGGTTAGGTCCACGTCCCTGCTTGATCCAGAAAAATGGGCGCAGGCCGCTTGTTTGTTCATCTGAATAAAACACAATATGGTGACATTTAAACCATGTTGCCCATCCAAACTTCCAAATACAAGTCAATACCGTGGGGGACATGACTGACCTCAGACTACTTCCATTCATTTCTGATGTGAAAATAGGTGGTTCACCCCTATGTTGCCAACCTTTATGGGTTTCATTTAAAGCAGCGGTAGTCGTTTATATCCACTCACCGTAATGACTGTTAACAAACTGCACATGCAGTTAATTGATACATGTTTTACTTTGGATCTTACTGTTTTGAATACAAATCCTGATTTCTTCTTTGTCTGGACGTGAAACAAAGTCCTTCACGAAAGTTGGTCTCAAGGACCACTAGCAACATTGTGATGGGTTGGGTGAGTGAGCACTCCAAAATTGGCCATTTTTCATTAAAAGCTCCATTGCTGTTGTTGGACTACGATTATGCAAATATTATTCTCATAGTTTCAGTACTAAATGATTGTTAAGGCATGGTTGAAAAAATACGAATCGTATTTAACTATGAGAAGTAGTTTTACCTTAACTGATCTATTACTCACCATGTTACTGGAGCAGAAAGGAGTCATGAAACTGTCGTACTACCATCAAGAGAAAACGAAGATAATGCTTTTCCATTTGCTCCGACAACTCGCACCTGTAGAGTATAACCCTTCTTTCCCTACTCTCCGTTAAATCAAGCTAAAGGACGTAGGGGAGGAGGTGTTATGTGCTGCGTGTTACAATTAAGGTGTGCCTCCTTACATTTAGAGTGTGTTGTGTGTCTCCTGCTCTCTCTTGTTATGGAGTCAACTCGGGTCACAAAGTTTGTTTTTTGTGTACCCGGCTTCTGATCAATCACAGCCGCATGTCCATCACTGATGTAAACCTGAAAGCCTGGTGATTGCTGCTGAGCCTGTTCTTTTTTGACCAAAGGTAGATGGACGTTTCCTCCTGCCCTTCATTCAGATTATATAGATTTTCGTGAAGCCTTTTGTTGGAGGATTTCTCTCAGCTTGATAAACGTGACACATCAAGGTGTGTGGATGTATTCAGCCATTGTGGTGCCTGCACTGAGAAAAAAAACATCATGAGTAAAACAGAATAGGACACAGAGTCGAAGCAGACTGTGTCCTTTTTGGTGAGCTCCAATATCATCATGACAAATGGATCATTCATATGATGTCTAAAATTTACTTTGAACACATACTGCTCCTATTTACATTCTAAATTATAGTCATAGTTAATTAATCTATTTTTAGATTTAATTAATTAATTTAAACGTTTTTTTTCCCAGCCATCTGTGTCCACTCTGCCTCCCCAATGCTTTCCACATACTTTCATTATTGATGAGAAGAGATAATGATGCCATAATTGATGTTTTCAAGTACAACTGGATGGTGAACATTCATGTCCCCCTCGGATGAACTATTATTTACTTTGATGACTTCTTCTTTTGCCATCATCAGATCAAAAAGTTTTATTTGTCAGGTGCTTTAGATGTCAGAACAACGTCCAAAAGCTAATGACATTTCCAGTCCCATTAGGAATGTTGACCTGTAATACACTAAACTAAGAGGGTGGGATTGATAAACATTATAAGCTGCCATCGATATATGTTTAGCATTGTCATTATGAGAATTTAGCTAAAAGCACTGCCGTGCCCAGTACAGCAGCTAGTTAATAAACATACTTTTTCATCAGTGGCAAACCTTTTTCCTCATTTATCTAAAAAAGAAAAAACTTTTTTCATCACAAAAAATCTCAAATTTCACGTATGTAGTTTGAGTCAGTTCAGGTGAATCTGAAGCCAGAGATGCCCATTCCACACCAAAGGTTCTTTAACTATGCAAAATCTACAGCATGCTTCTTATTGTAAAATGGGAAGATGCCATCCTCCTGGGGCCAACTGCACATCCAACTTGTTAACCCTCTTCACTTTTCTTTACAGTGGAATACCACACACAGTTCTGGCGTTGGCTTTTGGACACCTTTATTTACCTTTTTTTGATAAACACACTGTAGCCTACACCTGTCCATTTTTCTTAAAACCACCGAATTGCGCTGCTCTTATAAACATTTTGGTTGCCCCCCCTCCAGCACTTGGTGCCCTACCAGACAGCATGTAACTGCGTTATGGTGGTGATGGTTACTGTCAGAGAATGTTACTTGAGGAGTCTCACACGCTCATCTTCCCAGGGAAGTTTATCTAGGGTGAAAAGATGAAGAAAATTCATGCTGCAATTATTGAAATTTCATTATAAATGCCACTAAAATTTTGAGCAAAATGGAATTACGGATAAGCAATAGGTAACAATTAAATTTATCTGATTTGAGACAACATTGATTGCACAGAGCCCTTCTCCATCGTTGCTCTCTCCCTCTGGAAGTCTCTTCCCAAAGAAATCAGAGGACTGCACCGACCGTCTACATTGCAAAACCACGTATTTAAAAACTACTTTTTTAGAATTACTTTCAATGGTTATTGTTTATTTTCATTGTATTCTAAATCTTGTATTGTAAATTGTTTACTTCAAAAGTGCTCTATGAATAAAATATATATGTATGTGTGTTTGCAGTTCATGTCTTCCTCAGGTCTTACCCTGTTGAGTATTTTACTGAGAGCAGGTGTATTAACTTACACAGAACTAATAACACACTTCACGTGAGCACATAGCAAGCAATATTCACACTCAC